>NC_054595.1:8772745-8957745 GCF_004785595.1 Juglans microcarpa x Juglans regia
TCGGGAGGAGGAAACCGATCGAGGCGGTTCTCTGGTGGTTCTCGGTCGATGTCGGTTCTCTGGCGCTTCTACTGAGAGAATAATGAGAGAGATTGAGCGAGAGAGAGAGAGAGAGGGTTGCATAGGAGAGAGAGAGAGAGTTATAGAGGAGAGAGAGAGAGAGTTGCAGAGATTGGATTTGGAAGAAAAAAGGGCTGGGGAAGAAGACGACTCATCTCGAAACGACGCCGTTCCACTTAAGTTTAAGTGGAACGGCGTCATTTGAGACTTATTTTTTTTCTTACGTCCTTAATAAAACGACGTTGTTTGGTTTAATGCCAAACGACGTCGTTTCCATTATCTGTTGTAATACTTATTAACATAAACGACGCCGTTCTACTTAAACTTAAGTGGAACGACGTCGTTTCGATAAGGGTATATTTAAAAAAAAAAAAAAGATTTTATTATATCGGTCGGTTTAGCGGTTCGGTCCAGCTTCAAACCGAGACCGAATCACTGAACGTCGGTTTCTTCAAATTACCACCGCATGCCGACTGGTTCTCTATCGGTTCCGGCCAGTTCCTGACGCAACCAGTCGGTTCGCATCGATGGCGGCCGATGGCGTCGGTTTCTGTACAGCCTACTGTAAGGGTAAAGTCGAGGCTGGGGCACATTTGGGACAGCGTGCTTATACTCTTATATCATTTTTAATTCACTGTATAACATTTTTATAATTTTTGAATTTTATTTAAAAAATTTTAAAAATTAATGACCAGACCATCACATCAAAGTTAATGATAGTTTTTAGTTTTTAAAGTTCATTTTATATTTAGAATTAATTTCAATTAATCTTATTTAATTATTATAAATTTTTAATTCTTTATATAAAATTATAATAAATAATTTAATTCTTTTAAAATTTAAAATAATAATAATATTAAAAAATAATATTTTATTCAATTTTTAATTTTTATATTAACTCATTTAATCTCATTTCATTTTACTATCTAAATTATTATTTTTTATTTTTTTATTCTTTCTAATTTCTTATTTATTTTTTTTGGCTTTTCGTTATTTTTATGTTTTCTTATTTTTAACTTTTCCAAAGCCCGTTTGATTTTTCTTTTGGCACCGTTGAGGTGGAAGTTTTCTGCCCTGAAGTTTTTAGACGCATTTTAGATAATAAGTTGAGATTAAGGGTGCGTTTGGTTACTAAATTCACCTCAATTCATCTTAATTTATCATTATAATTTTTTCAAATTTCAATACAAAATATAATAAACAATTCAACTTTTTTAAATTTTAAAATAATAATAATATTAAAAAATAATATTTTATTCTACTTTTATTTAGGATATGTTTGGATATTAAAGTGAGTTGAGTTGTGATAATAAAATATTATTAGAATATTATTTTTTAATATTATTATTATTTTAAAAATTTAAAATTATTATATTTTATATAAGAATTTAAAACAATTATAACAGTAAATCAGTAGAATCAAATCAAACATATAGCGTAGATGGTGAGTTAGACAGAGAAGGGCAGAGCGAGAGAGCGAGAGGCATGGAAATGGAGTTGGAGCCCCGGGTGAAACCTTTGCCCTACAAGGTGAAAGCCACATCGAGGGAGTCGCCATCTCAGAAGGCCACTCACGTCCTCGATTCCGACCTCCGCACCCACTGGTCCAGCGGCACCAACACCAAAGAGTGGATTTTACTTGAACTCGACGTACCTTTCCTTGAATTTCATTTCTGGCTTTTACGGGTTTCTAATTTCTGTACTTGAATTTCATGCACGGGATTAAGTTCCGTTATTTGCTTAAGTTTCGTGATTGAACTTCAGTAATATTTGTGTAGGTATTAATATATTCATTAACATTTGTTAAGATATTTCTTCTACTTCTCTGCAGGAGCCTTGTCTGCTATCACATGTACGGATTTATAACAAGTCTGTGCTTGAATGGGAAATTGCAGTTGGCTTGCGTTACAAGGTTAGGTGTTTCAAATTTCAGTTAGTCGATGTTTTATCAGATTGTCTGAGGTTATTTTTTTTTTTTTCACAAAGTTGTGAAGGTTTGAACTTGCGCTTGAAAGTACTCTGTGGTATATGTGATACGAAAACTATCATTTCATGTTGAATCACTCATTTGAAAGTACCTGAGTGTAAATTGTCTGTGAATAGAAGGGCCTGATTGTCTAACATTGAGGTTGTTTGATCTGGTGATCCACTTTTTCTTTCCAGCCAGAGACATTTGTCAAAGTTCGCCCACGCTGTGAAGCACCTCGACGTGACATGGTGTACCCCATGAACTACACCCCATGTCGCTATGTGCGAATATCTTGTTTGCGGGGAAATCCCATAGCTATTTTCTTTATTCAGGTAATGTAGGAGTATTGCATGTCCTTTCTTGTCTATACTGCGGTGACATTATGCTTTATGTTGATTCTGTTTCAGCTTATCAGATAATAATTTCTATTCATGCAGTAACCATCATGCATTAAGACTTTTCAAACTTGCAATTCCTATTCACTTGGTAAACTAGGCCAAAGTATGTTCTCAATCATGGAGGGTGGTTTCGGAGTTCGGAACCTGCTATTGTTCAATTGGGTACTATTCGGGAAGTGGCTTCACATTATTATAATGAAAGATAAGCATTGTAGAGGTAGTTGTAGAATCAAAATATGGATGCATGGGTGGGTGGCGTTCGAAGAAGGTACAAGGACCTTTTGGGGGTAGGAGTATGGAAGAGCGTAAGAAAAGGGTTAGAAGAATTTTTTAATCGTGTTATATTTGAAGTGGGAGATTGTGCTCGTATTAGATTTTAGCATGATGTGTGGTATAGTGCTAGGAATCTCAAGGAATCTTTCTTGGATGTGTATAATTGTAATACTCCTGATTTAGTATAGAAGGGTGATGAGTGGGATCCCACATTGCTTGGGAAGGAAAAATTCTTGGCCTTTATAGATTTCAAGGAACTCCAATTGTAACCTTGACTTGTATTTTTGGAGGATGGATAGATGTGGTTTGGGCCTCCTTGGGTGGTTAGATTAATATTGCTCTTGCTAAGAATGCTTCTTTGGTGTGCCATTTGGAAATATTTGGTGACTTCCCTTAGAAGAATGTTAGCTCCATTTGAGTGGCTCACAATTTATTTATTTATTTGATTAAGAAGAGTTTTATTAATCAACATAATTAGGCAAGGCCCAAGTACACAGGAAGCATACAAGAGATGAACCTAATTACAAGCTAAGTTCTGTGAAAAACAGCATAAAAGTCTTTAAAACTAGTCACATTCAATACAATAGCTGAAGCCCAATGTAACAATGCATGAAAGAAAAATAACCCTCCCATTGAATGTTCCCTATTATCCAAACAACGACCATTCCTCTCGTTCTAAGTGCACCACATTAAACATAGAGGCACCATCTTCCAAACAGCCGTGATTTGACGATTGCCCCGAATACCTCTCCAACATGACAATAAATCTACTACCCTCCTAGGCATTACCCATGTGATACCAAACCTAGTAAAGATTTCATCCCATAAAGCCTTAACCACATCGCTGTGAAGAAGAAGATGATCCACCGATTCTCCTTCTCTTTTACACATAAACACCAATTGATTATAAAAACCTTTACTGCATTCTTTAATCTACTATATTCCACTAGTTTGAGACAAGTAGGTGGAGACATGCTCCTTTGGGCCTCTTCCAGAAAATGGATATCCAAGGTTTACTCTTTTCATAATGTCCTTATTATTACTTGTGACAATAAACCCATTTCCTTGTTTGGTGGATTAAGGTACCTATGAGATCTGTGTTGTTAGTATAGACAGTCTCTTCGGGGAAGATTCTTACCTTGGATAATTTGGGGAAAAGACACATTGTTATGATGGGGAGTAAGTAGATTATCTTTTACTCCATTGCGAGTTGGCTAGTGATTTGTGGAGTGATTTTTTCAGCTGAGTTCGTTTTGATTGGGTCATGCCCAAAAGAATAGTGGAACTTTTTGTCCCATCGAGGCAACTATGTGGCCAACAAATTGCAGCAGTGTGGAAAATTGTCCCTACTTGCCTCATATAGTGTGTTTGGATGGAAAGGAGCGAAAAATATTTTGATGATTGTGAAGTTACAATGTAGTAGTTCAAGATTTTTTCCTCAATACTCTCCCCTTTTGGATAGCTTCTGTACATTTCAATGGGCTTAATTTATTTAACTTAATTATATCTTTTTGTCTTTCTAATCAGGTGAATCACTTGTTGATGCAGCGTATAGGTTAGATCTGACACTACAAACATAGCTGACATTGTAGAAACTGAATCCAAGATTGCACAACTCTTCTGTAATTTTAAACAAATCCACTCTAAAATCGCAAGGAATGAAGAAAAATCTCTTTTGAGCTTCTAAAATTGAAAAAATTAGAATAGCAAGAGTCTAGTTTTGCAAAACCCTAAATATTAAATCACTATTACAGTCCAGTTATGACTAAAATTCCTAATTAAAATCGAAGTTGTGTTGAAATGAAGATGATCCTGGTAAGTTCGCTCGTTCAAAGGTTTTCACTGTGTGTCTTGTGAACTTACTCACAAATCTTGCTTGAGTGCACCTAAAATAGCAGTCTTGCTCAGCCACGCCTTGAGCAAGGGTCAGGCGAATTCTTTGTGAAGGTTGGCTCGACTGAACCTACAATGAGAATTTGACAAACTTCTCTGTTAGGTCCTTTTCCTTGTGTGGTTTTCATCCTTCCAGCACTCTCCTTGCTACACATAAGCTCCTCCATGCCTATAATAGTGATGGGAGCTGCATCACTTTGTACACGTCCTGTGTACTTAGATTGCACCTTTTGCCTGTGATAATAATTTTAGTACTTGAAAAATAAAATGTTTATCTTGTCCCATAAGTTATAAACTCTTGCAACTCGTCTTTTGATGTTTGGTCTCAACTTATGGCACTAAAATTGTTTCCATTATTCTGGCCTTGCAGCTGATTGGTGTTTCGGTCACTGGTCTTGATCCTGAATTTCAACCAGTTGTTAATTACTTGTTGCCTCAAATCATATCACACAAACAAGATGCTCATGATATGCATCTTCAGGTGGACTAGTCGTTAATGCCTTTTATTATGTTCTGATGTGCACTTGATTGCATATATTATATCATTTATTTGCCAACTAATGGGCGTTAGTTTGTAGTTGCTTAAAGACCTGACAGATCGGTTGCTTGTGTTCCTTCCACAACTTGAGGTATATGTTTATTGCAGATTAGTTCATGATCGATATTATTTTCCCTAAGGTGTCATTTTCTTCAACATACAATATTTCATTTTCTGTTCGCATAAAACCCTGAAAATGATTTTTCACTTTTTTTTTTTCATAAAAAACTCAATGTAAATGCCCACAGAAACTAGTAACACTGAAGCCAATGAGCTATCAATTTTTTTTTCGTAAGGAGTTGGGGATGTTGGGTTGGAGATTGCAGGCAGTAGCAAGGTACAAAGAGCAAGGAAAGAGGGGATAAGAGATGTGGTGGTGGCCATGCAGAGGACTGAGGATGGGGAGGGTAGAGAAAGGAACTTTGGAGTGAGCAGGGCAGGCAATGGCTGCAAGGAGTGAGGATAAAAAAAAAAAAAAAAAAGAGCGAAAAAGAGAGAACAGTTTAAGTATAAAAAAGAATAAATAAGAGAGGAGGCTGAGGGCTGTGTTTTCAAGAAATAACTTATGTGTTGTTAAAGTGTAAGTCACTTTTCAACACAGTGCAAGTAATTTTTCTGCCATTTTAGGTCTGTGTTTCAGTTGACAAGGAAAATATTTTTAGTTAATTAATATTTCAGTAGTACCAATCATTGGAAAACATGGAAAACTTTTCTCAAAAACGTTTCTCACCAAATATATGGAGCTTTAGTTCTCTTTTTTCATTTTTCATTCCATATTCTTTCCTTGTTGCTATCATATTGATGTGTTATGTCTTAAATCTTTGCAGGCAGACCTTACAAGCTTTTCTGATTCTGCTGAGCCTAATTTACGTTTTCTTGCTATGCTTGCTGGTCCATTTTATCCAATACTCCACATTGTGAATGAACGGTTAGTTTATGAAGGCAGATATAATTCAAGCATGCTCTTCCCATATCCAATACTCCAAATTGTCTGTGCTTTTGGTTTCCTTTTGATTCTGTTGATAATTTTATGAGTACAAGATCGTAGTTATGTATGGTGGTATAATTCTGCCTCTTCCTTTACAATCCAACCATGCATGTAGAAATCTTCTAGATTCCCTAGCTCTTCATTCTCTTGACAATTTGACTACTCTAAACAATTAGTAGATGATTTAATTTTTTAATCAGAGAAAAGGAGAGGTAAATTTTCCTCCTTTATTATTTGCCAAGTTTCATAGTTAAAGAATATTCCGTCATTCAAACGTAGGAGCTTGATCTTCTTGAATTACATTTCATTTGCATCTCCCTTGCTGTTTGGGATTGCATTTAGCCATTTTTACTGCTTTTCCTCTGGCAAATCTTAGACTTAGAGATGTATATTTTTTAATGCTTATGAAAACTAGTTAAATCCTAGCTAGGTATTTCTCTTGTATACGTCCTGTGTACATGGGCTATGCCTATTTCCTTTATGAGTAAAAATCTTGACCGGCTATATAAAAAAAATGCTTTTGAAAACTAGTACCTACGAAGACTATTTCTTTATCAGAAAACTCTACAATTGTATGAAATTTTCTGAGTGAGTAATAATTTGAATTGACTTTGAAATCTCAGAAGGAATAAGTATTTTCCTTGTGTGGCTGACTTGTGTTTGTGAGATAGAATCTTTCCATTTAATTAATATTTGGTGTGTATTTGACGCCCTTTGATGGGGTTGCAAACTTAAAAGCTGTCATTTTTACTGGACAGCTGATTCCATTCAATCCTGAAGTAGGTATGGGATGCCAAACATCAGATAAGATAGAAATTATGAGCTTGAAAAGTAAATAATTTCATGTCTTTTAGATTTAGAACGTGTAGCGACCTGGGAATAGTGTTAGCAGTATCTATATTATAATCCCAAAATACTAGTCAATTTGAAACTTCTCTAGAATCATTTATAGTTTAATTTCCCCTATTAAGTAGCCAATGTGATTTAGCATTCATGACTACCTTTATAATTTACTTGGTCTCTATATGTGTTATTAATATTCCTATGTGGGACTGGGATGTTACATATGGATTTTATACATTCTTAGCCTGTTTCAAGGGAAAATGAAATTAAGAATGCTCAGAGTATTTCAAACTATACTTACAGATGAGTGTATTAATCTTACATTTGATATACCAAGCATTAGGAGTTGGAAATCGAAGTTGAAATGGCTGGAGAGGTCCAGACTTGGTCACCCAAAACCTAAGTTGAAAGCTTTACATAGATTATCTATGATTTTTGGTGTCTACAAGGCCAATAGCTTATTGCATTCAACTTCATAATTGAGCCTGAAGCTCAAGAGCATGTCTAGTTCAGTTTATCCAATGTTTACATCTGGTGGCTCCATTAATTATAATTCTATGAAAAAGCCAGCTCCTACAAGCTGACTGAATCAAATGGTAAAGTTTTGTTGGACCTCTTTTATATGTTGCCAGTTAAGTTTTACTCGTTAGTTGGTGTAACACCCTCTTCCTTTCTCGTTTGGGAAAAGATGCTACACATTGTACATACTATGGTGCAAAGATTATAAAATTCAGTAAATAAAAAATGTAAATAGCTTATATTAGTAACACGTTGTTATTAGTCATTAAAGAAACTTAGACATCAATTTAAATCTTCAACCGGAAAGTAGCGCAAGGCCTCGTTTGGATTCGAAGATGAGTTGAGATGAGTTGTGAATAGTAGTAAGATTTATGAGTTAAAGTTGATGAATAGTAGTGAATAGTAGTGAGATGAGTTGAGATGAGTTGTGAATCCAAACCGGGCCTGAATAAAGTCTCTATTGTGTTGTAAGCAGTTGTTGAAAAATATTCTTTAAGTAAAGACTCTGACTCTAGATTTGTTGGCCTATGGACTTGTTCTTCACAGTATCTGTGTAGTTAAAAAATAGAAATAAAAATGAGTCAGAATATTTAGTGAATAGATGTATCATATGTAAAAAGAGTTACTGGCATCTTTTATATTTAGTGAATAGATGTATCTTTTATAATCGTTTACCTATAAAAAAAAAATATTTGAAAACATATTGTGAAAACACAATCAAAACATTGCACATGGATAAAAAAATTTTCATTAATCTCTTGTAGGGTTGTAAGTAATTTGGTCCGGACTGGCAATACCGACTGGACCGAACCGAATTATGGACCGGTCGGTCTCGGTCCCAAAATATGTGGACCGATAACATTCGGTCCGGTCTCGGGGTCTACAAATTTTGGATCGGACCGGACTCCTATATATGTATTTTTAAAATATTTTTAATAATTTAATATATTATTTTTATATAGTAATTATATAAGTTAATGATGTAATTTTCATCTAATTCAGTGTACTTGTTATTCCTTTTGATATATATATATATATAATATTTTTACTTATCAAAAAAAATTTTCATCGAATTTATTATCATTGACCATATAAAATATAAAATAATATATGCTATCAATTAATAATAAATCATAAATCATGTGATAATTTATGTCATTATATGTAGATAGTTAATACATCATACATTCATACATACTCTACTATTTACACTTAATTAAAATAATTAGGTAATTTTTTTTAAATACCTAAGTTGCAAGCAAGCATGAATAATTTATGTACATGAAATTATTTGATATTCATTAACATTGGCTCGAGCGGGGTGTCGAGCGTGGCTCGAGCAAACATTGGGGTTTGTGTCTCGCTTGAGCCCACTGTTGCACGAGACTCAAGCGAACTCACGGGTTGAGTTTTGCTCGGGCCCACTGTCAAGCGAACCTCGAGCTAACTCACGATTAAAGCTTCGCTCGAGCACTAGGTCAAGCGACAATCGAGTGAACTCATTGTTTCTAGATTTTTCAGCTCCAAAACCAGTCTCCACCCTAACAATTAATAATTATGCATACTAAAGAGTAAAGTCTAATTTAGTAAGTAGTAACTATCAACATCATAAATATAATTATAATAAAATAGTTCAAATTCTACCTGGTTAATTGGTCAACAGTTTGTACCCCAATTTCTGGGGATGGTTTGGGGATTCTCCACTTGATGAAATTCAACCAGGCTCTTTTGGGTAAGTGGTTGTGGAGGTACCAAAACGAAAGGGAGGCCTTATGGAAGTCTGTTGTAGATTCACAGTTCGAGGAAGCTTGGGGAGGATGGTGCTCGAATGAGATACGAGGCACTCATAGAGTGGGGTTGTGGAAAAACATTAGGAACCTTTGGGACCTTCCGAGGACATGTACATTTTGTTGTGGTCGATGGTTCGCGTGTCCCTTTTTGGTTTGATAGATGGTGTGGTAGCCATTGTCTACGAGATACCTTCCTTGCTATCTTTGCGCTCGCTAGAGAAAAGGAGGCATCAATCGCCGATCTTCTGGTTTTTTCAAATGGCACCCCTCAATGGAATATTGACTTCATTAGGGCAGCCCATGATTGGGAGTTGGAGCCTATCACGGAGTTCGTTGCGGCATTATATTCCGCAAGTTTTTCAGGGGCACCGGAGACAAGATGCATTGGAATCATTCTAAGAAAGGTATTTTCTCTGTTAGTTCTTTTTATCAAAAGCTTACAAACTCCGGAATGTCTACGTTCCCATGGAAGAGCATATATATGGTAGATGAAAGCTCCTTCAAAAGTAGCTTTTTTTTGTTTGGAGAGCATTTTTGGACAAGATCCTCACTACAGATAATTTGAGGAAACGACGGGTTGTTGTCCTAGATTGGTATTGTATGGGTAAGAAGCATGGAGAGTCAGTTGATCATCTGTTGCTACACTGTGAGGTGGCCAAGGTTATGTGGGATGATTTTTTCTCAAGGGTTGGATTGTCTTGGGTTATTCCCTGTAGATTAGTGGATTTCTTCGCAAGCTAGAGAGGACTACACGGCGATTCTCAGGTAGTAGCAAAATTTGGAGATTGGTTCCAATATGCATGTGTTGGTGTATTTGGAGGGAGAGAAATGCTAGATGTTTCGAAGATCAAGAGAGAACAATGGATGAGCTAAAACTTTTCTTTTTTTAAGTTGTCGTTCTTATGGGCGGGGGCCATAGTTTGTAACGGATCTAGTGTTCATGATCTTCTTTCTATTGTAATCTATAGTTAGACATTCTTCATGTATACTTCTTGTATACTTGGGCTTTGTCTATTTCTATGAATATAATATCTTTGATTACGTATAAAAAAAATTATGGTAAAATATTTTTTTAATGAGTTAGTTACATAATCTACATTAATAATTTACTTAATTTTAATTTAGTAATTTAAATAATTTTTTTATTAATTTATTTGAAAAAACAAAGATGAAAAAAATAATAAAATAATTAGGCTGGATGGAACGGACTGACTGGACCGGACCGATAGCTATTGGTCCGGTCCAGTCTAGGGAAAATGATGGACTGTCACGGGACCAGACTGGACCGATTTACACCCCTAATCTCTTGGGTGGCCTACTCATGATTACTCCTTATGCGTTGGGGTTGATGTTCACAAGGATTATATTTAGTTACAACTGAAGTTTATCACCTATCAAGGATTATACTCATGACAACACTTGACAAACAGTGGTGCACACAATCTGCACTCCGTGAATCATACAAGGTGGTTGCCTACATCTTTTAAACAAGTACAATTGGACATTCATTCTGTTCATATAGCCTAAAAATTAAATAATATTTCGTGCAATCAGACCATACTTGTTTTTTTCTTTTCATTCTTACCTAATATTCATAACATATTCAAGGCAATAACATATCAGAAGCATACAAGTATACAACATAAAAACATTTGAATAAACTCATGGAACTAACACATAAAATGCATGAAAAGGGACTTCTAAAGAAGCTAATTAAAAAATATTTGCGTATTCATACATTATCTTTTTTTTCTTCTTCTCTCTTTCCCATATTCATATCATAAACATATCAAAAGCATAAAACATTAAAACACTTGAATAAACTCGTGGACATAACACATAAGGTACATGAAAAGAGACAGCTGGAGAGGGTAATGGCAACTCACAAGTCGCAGCAGTGTGAAAGATTATCCCTCTATCTAGTATGGTACATTCAGAGGGAAAAGAATGATAGAAATTTCGAAGACCGAGAGTGAACAATGGAAGAATTTTATACCCATTTTTTCAATACATTGTTTCTTTGGACAAGACTTTAATTGGTTTCTTTTCATAATTTTCTTGTATCCTTTTCTCTTTCCATCTAGGTGTTTCTCTTGTATAGTTCTTGTGTACTTGGGCTACATCTTTTGAGTTCTTTAATAAAATTCTTGATTATTATCACAAAAAAATAACTTAAAAACAGTTTTGAGAAATCATTTAATTGAATGGTTGAAGCAATAAAGGTAGGATTATATCTACTTACATCATCCCTCGGCTCAAAACTCAACTTCTAGTCAACACCTAACAATCATATTTGTAAACAATCAATCTTTTGTAATATTTTCCATCATTTGACCTTCCTAAACACCACTCTCAACACTAAGCTTAGATTTGCTATCTCCTCTTTTGAACTCTCAAAATTGCGAGTTTTTTGCTTTAAAAAAAAAATTCATCATTAAACAATCACAATATGCATGCATTCTAACCTATTTGCTATGTATGATGTAATGTATGTCTATGTCATGCTATGCTTTGTTTGCAAATTTAATGTTATTTGAACTTAGCCGTCCAACATTTGTTAGTTCTCTAAAACAGGATTTTAATGTTACTAGTCTTAGACTTGCTGAATTACTGTCCATTGATATTGTTAAAGTTTATTCGACTTTGGGTTCACTAATTTGGGTTCTTTTGTGCCTTAATGGCAGCAGCCACTAAGTAATATTTTCTAGGTTTTGACAGCACTCAAAAGTCTCTCTAACAAATATGCTCTTGGTCTAAGAAGGTGACCTTTTGAGGCTGACCATAAATTTGAAGTGTTGGTCTAAGAAGGTGACCATAAATTCGAGCAACTGATCTTAATCATTTTATCTAAAATACAGTTCAACCTATGCCTACTGCTGGCTGATTATTTAGAAAGAAAAACAGTACTCTTAACTCTGCTTTCTTCATATTTTTGCCATTCTAAACTCTTGATTAAAATATTACAAATAAAATGATAATGTTTATTTTTTTTGATAAATAATAAGAAAATTTTATTCATACGAATGTTAGATAATGTTAGAATGTGACAAGGCTCTTACATAATAGAATATTTTTATTTAAAAGCTAAGAAAAAAAACCAAGAGTGGCCAGGAATGAATCTTGATTAGGGCTGCCAACGAACCCAGTTGAACCGAATTTGAACAAGGGTGCTCAAGCTCGATTAGCATATTTACTCATTCGAACTCAGCTCGAACTCGAATAAAACTTGAATATCCTTGTTTGAACTAGGCTCGCTAACCATTAATGTTGTTCGAACTCGTATTGAGCTCGACTAAAAATAAATGAGCGAATCGAGCTCGAGTAGCCTGAGCTGGAGCTCGATTTTTTATTTTTGGAAAATCTGATTTTTAATCTTTCGATTAATATAAGAAATTTTAATTTTACATAAATTCTATCCATTTAACTATTCAACCAAATAGTTTTGATTTAAAAATTCTTATGATATAACTTTTAAATTAACTTATATTTATAAAAAAAGTAATACATAAGATAAATGCAATAAGTTGAACCATTTAATATATATACATAGCATAATAAGTCAAAAGTTCTAGTTGTATACTATATTATTAAATATAAATTGTGAATATATCATAGCATACATTGTAATGTTATATGTATTACCAGCATACAATATAATATATAAGTTATTGTACGTATATTATACTATAAATATATAATAATATGATAAGTAATAAGTAATAGTTATAAGTTACAATATGTGTTATCATTTATTTAGTATAATGAAAACTATATTGTGTATAAGGTTAATGATATGATTCCTTAATTAAAAGGAAACACTATCAACTTTCATTATGATATGTATTATTTATATGATCTATAGTAAACCAATTAAAGTTAATTTGGTAACTGTTTCAAGTAAATGTGCATTCACTCCTCCATTTATAACTATATCACTAAGTTATAACCTATATAACAATTAGAAAATTGATATATAACACTAATGTTATATTATATAATACATAATTAACTACGTATCAAAAAAAAAAAAAAATAATACATAATTAACTAGGTATGTAAAATAATTTGTATTGCAAACATAAAATAGCTTGATATATCTTATAACTTGTAATAAAATACACAACTAAATATAGATAACTAATTACATAAAATATATCCTATAAAAAAGAATTATAGAAAGTATCCTATACACACTTTGAGAACATAATAAATATATTAAATAAGGTAACTTATAAATAAATTAATAAGCCTCCAATTTTCTTTGTTTAGCAGTTTGGTGGACAACCATCCCATTCTGTTTGTATATTTTTGTTGGACTCACTGCTAATTCCACTCGATCGCTTTTTCTTTGAGGAATAATTATCCTTACACAGCTGTAACACCCCCTTTCCATAGGTTAGGAATACTACTCATTCATATCTCTGCACCAGGTAACAGATCAAACATAACAAAAGATTTTATCTAAGTTTGGAATTCCATCTAAGTTTGTCCCATCTGCTCGTCAACATCGTCCTCTTTACACGGCAGTCTATTCTGGCCGAGACAGCCAGCTTCTTCAAACTTTCCATGCTTCAGTAATTGTAAGAAACCTCCCCCAAATGGATCTCTATGTCGGAAGCTTTTTCTTGGAGGCTTCTTGGTTTTTACATGCTGTAATAGCCACTTTTCTAGGTGTTTCCTAATGTTCTTCGATCTCTTAGGGTTATGTGGGCAATGCCTTCAAAGGTGGTGGAGTTGTTAACATGCTGAAAGGGACAGTTTAGCTACCATCAGTATGTTTCATCGTGCAGGATGGTCCCTTTATTAACCCCAAGGGGTTGGCCCAAGTGGTGAAGGCCTTGGTTTTGGGGTATCACTCCCTTCAAGGTCCAAGGTTCAACACCTCATAGGTGTAAACAATCCTTTGGGGCTACACTTCCTAGTGAAAAGCTAGCGATTTAATTAGTTTTGTATAGGGAAACTTCCGAGAGTGCGGTGCACGAGATCGGGGTTTACTTTGTAGGGGTAGGTCCGAAGGGCCCTACCTTGGAGAGGTTCCCCGACATTAAAAAAAGGGATGGTCCCTTTGTTTGTGCTCTGGTGCTTATGGAGAGAGAAACCGGCGAAGCTTTGAGGATAGCAAAATTTTTATGTTTTAAACACTTTGTATCAGTGAACAAAAACCCATTATTTCGCTTTCTTTTCTATTTCTGGTTTTGAGGACTTTATAGCTCCTCCGGTGTATTTGGGCTATGCCTATCTTTATCAATACAATTGCTTCTTACTTATATAAAAAAAAAGGCCTTTATAGCACTTTTCCCCTTTGGCTAAGTGAGTTAATGCATACTTCCTGATAGTTGTGGGATAAGAGTAATGTTACATGCAGTCGTGGAGTGCGCAAGCGCCGTGCAATCGCTTTGAAAAAGAGTGGGGTACACTATTAAAAAATTATTATTTTTTTATGTGGGTCCTATATTTATTCACTTTTTCCAAAATGATTGCACGGCGCTTGCGCATTCACGACTGCAACTATCATTTCTCGTGGGATAATATCCCTTTCTTATTAATAGAATTTATCTTACTTATCAAAAGAAAGTAATCCGGGTTGGCAGGGATCTCGTAGGGTTTTACTCATGTGCAGCCTAGGACATGACGAATATGCTAGAGTCATTGCTTATTGTCGGCATTGTGGCTTTCCCTAGTAAAACTAGGAGTCCTAGTTTATTTAGGAGTTGTCATTAGATAAGTTTTTTCCTCCTAAACTTATCTTTTATTGACCCCGACAGCCTCTACGTACAGAATTAATTCAGACACCCGATAATTAAGCAAGAAACAATCTCCCATGGATCTACATTTCAAATCTCAGCCCTAACCCTAAAACTTTAGGGTTCGGGTGTTACAACAGCATAGATAAAAAAAAAAAAAAAAAAAAAAATACTATTATGGCGGTTGGGCTTGTGTATTTGGAGTTTACTCCCCTAGGATGGGTCTGAAGGGACTGTCTCGTGAGGTTCCATGTTATCTAAAGATATCCCACTTAAATTTCATAGTGGAAGATGCTTGCAAGACACCAAGTAATGCTTATAAATGTGCATAAAATATTTATGAATTCTATGGATTAAATTGTTGGGTCATCCAACTACCATGATAATGGGTGAGTGATAGCTGCCATTCTCAAATCCATCTGAATGTTGTTTCCCTTTCTTGTCTCTCCACCCAGAACATGCATTGACGAAGTATTCTAAAAGATTTGGTTCCTAGTGTCTTTGTAGTTGATGGACATGTTATGGTTGGAATGACCTGTCATTGCACTGCCCTTCTTGTTGAACTGCTCTATAGCAGATACTTTGAGTGATTTTCTTCATAGCCTTAACATGGCTTTTCTCTCAATCGCTTTCCCTTGGCAATGAATTCCCAATTAGTGTTTTGGGGGTTGTTGTACTGATTATATTCTATGTTTTGCAATTTTTAATATTTTTGTATTATGTCTACTTAGCCATACTCACAAACTATTTTTGGGGCTAATTTTGAATCGTAGAGCAACAGGAAAGTCTCTCAGCAGTATTACAGACTCTGAAGGCTCTAAGAATTGTCAGCTATCATCGGCCTTAACTGTTTCTTCTAACTTTGAGGTAGTTTTTGTTTCCTTTATCTTGTTCTTATTTTTTGCTTTTTTTATTTATATAGAAAAGCAGCTTTTATAAGAGTAGGGAGGAAAACTAAATAAATATACAATTTTTCTTTGTTAAACAATCATTGGTGGCTCTCCATGATAAATTCCATTAGCTTTGGTTTGATCATCCATGCTTAACAGGGTTAGTTATATAATGATTGCTTTATGACTTTTCTCTCTGTACACCTCACTGAGGATGACTCTCGGTGTGTAACAACATGATCATCATGGCTTTCTCGAGACAAATTCTTATAGAATCTAAAGTATTTGAATTGTTGGAGGAAGGTAGACGATGGATTCGCTTAACCGAGAGAAGTTGGAAGGTTACAAAAGCATTGGTCTTGGAGATGTCCACGATGAAATGTTTCATTAGAGCCCTTGAGGAATGTCTGACTGGAGACAGAAAAGAGTTTTTTGCAACCTCACGGGATGGTAACAGAAGCTACATCGCACAGAGATGTTCCAATGCTCAAGGTCGATATATGGCTTGGGTGGAATATGGCAGTGATGGCGGGAGAAACTTTGTTTTCATACCTGAAGAAATGGAGGGGAAAGGGTGGAAAAAAATGACGATGGCATTGAGGGAATCTTATGGTAGTTTGGAAGATGGGAGAAAGGTTGGTTTGTTAAGGTCTCAAACTATAACCCAGAAAGTGCTGATGAATACTCTGTCCAAGTCTTAAGCAGAGGTGGTCCGGTCATCAGGGCTTGCTGCCGGCAACGACGATAACGAGGTATGTCATATATGCTCAAGGAAATGCAGCAACTTTGGTACCAAGGATGGGGGGCAATTCTGGGTTTTCAAAGACCAAGGAGATATCCATTGTGGAAGAAGGACAGAGATGTGCGCCGTCTGTTCAAGCCTTCAGAACTAACATCGAAAGGGAAAGAAACCGAGAGAGGAACTTGTAGAGGTTCGTAGAGCTTTCTTCTTTTAAATAAGAGCTGTTACAGTTGAGAAGCTTGGTCAATCTTATGATCTAGAGGGTGGATAAGGCAATGGGATTGGGCTTGGGCTTGAGCCCGTCACATTCAAACTTAGACCTACACAAAAATGGGCTGCATTAGAGATGCTATACTCGGGCCGAGAAAGGCAAAGCCCAAGCCCAGCCCAAGCACTAGAGGGCTAAACAACCTAGATTGCACGCAATGGGCTTGGTGCCCAATATCAGCAAAGATTCGCCATCTTGATTCAACCAACGGCCGTCGACCACATAGATCCCATCGCTGGGAGCAAGCGATGCCATGGGTGGAACCCTGGACAATGGGCTGTTGGTATTGAGGCTGCCGATTGAGTTAGAAGCTGAGAAGGGCTGTCGAGGAAGAGGGGCAGAAGGAGCTGGTGACCACACAGACTTCGTCGTCGCGAGTAGGCAATCTGGTGGGTGGGCTTCTGGTCGACGAATTGATGGATTTGACACCGCCGATGGAGGTAGAAGCTGAGAATGGTTGTGGGGTAGTGGAACAACGTCAGATGGAGCTAGTGACCACACAGACTTCGTAGCCGGGAACAAACAATTTTGTGGGTGGGCCTCTGGTCAACGGCTTGTTGGAGATGACGCCGTTGACGGAGGTAGAAGCCGAGAATGCTCATTTTGGCTGTGAGAGGGGGTCTCGGGCTGAGGAAGAAGGCTAGAATGAGCTAGGGACCTTGTTTGTCAGAATGGGAAGTCCCATTGTTGATCTATCTGCATGGGAACCTCAAATGGAAAGGGAAACGCTGATGAAGGGCAGTTCTGAGATGTGGGGAGCTCAGGATACCCAAAGAGAGGATGGCACCTTGGTATCATTCACACCCAAAGTTTCTGACCACGGTAATAAGGAGGTGGAGGTAGCAGATGGTATGGATATTGAGGTGGAAGATCACTGGGATGAGCCCATCCCCTTGAATTCAATGCTCCCGCTGAAAGACCGGACTCTAGCCTCAGATTGGGTTCTACTTAAACCAAGGAGATTCAACGGTGTGTAGGTCTACCTTGTACTAGTAATTTCTGGCCCTACCTGCTGCGATCAAAGCTGGACAGTCCAATTTAGCCATGAAATGCCACTCAGCCAAGTACTTGGGCTATTGCTGTGGACTTTAATGGCATGAACCTTCATGATTTCTTAGTTTCTAATGCGCCTACGTAGATAGGGCATAATGACTTTTGTAATTGGCTGTTGTTGCTCATTCTTGAATTAATAAGACTTGTTTACTTATAAAAAAAAAAAAAAAAATGCCACTCATCCAAGAAAAGGGAAAGGGAATTAAAGCGACTTACTTGTTCGGTAAACTATGAAGGAAGTGCAAGCCGTGACAGGACAAAGGGTAGGGCAAAGTTGGTGGTTTTATGAAAATAGTCTCGTGGAATGTTAGGGGGCTGAACGAGCTAGAGAAGTGTACCAAAATAAAAAAAATCAGCTTCATTTTTAAATAAAAAAAAACTAATAAAAAAAAAAAAAATCAGCTTCGTGGCTGGAAAGTGTATGTAGTATGTTTACAAGAGACAAATATGGAACTCATCTCCCTTGCTATAATACGGAGCTTGTGGAATTGTTGTCATGTGGGATGGTAGTATTTTCCGTCTAAGGGGGCTTTGGGAGGTATATTGGTGATGTGGGATAAACGGGTGGTAGAAAAGACATATGAGTGTGTGGGGGAATATACAATGGTTATTTCTTTCAAGAATGTGGAAGATAACTTTCAATGGTCTTTTTCCGGTGTTTATGGTCCTAACTCTAATATCGCGAGAAGAGGCTTGTGGGATGACTTGGCAGCCCTTTGTAGCTTATGGAGCCTTCCTTGGTGCATTGGGGAAGATTTTAACATCACACGCTTCCCAAGCGAACGAGTGGAGGTCCTAGCTATAGTTCAGCAATGACATATTTTTCTGATTTTATTTACGAGCAAGATCTTCTGGACATCCCTTTAGTTGGTGGCACCTTCACTTGGTGCAGTAATAGAGAACATCCAGCTTGGTCAAGACTTGATAGATTTCCTCATTTCGCCTGATTGGGAAGCAAACTTTCTGGATCTCATTCAGGAACGGCTTCCAAGGTTATGTTTGGATCACTTTCCCATTCTCATTGATTGTGGAGGTATCCAGGGAGGTAAAAGATATTAACATGTGGCTGCAATCTGAAGGATTGGTTGAGAGAGTTAGACAATGGGGGTCATCCTATCATATACAAGGCAATCCTAGTTACATGCTGGCATATAAGCTCAAGGCTTTCAAGGAGGGACCTGAAGAAGTGGAACAAGCTGATTTTTGGGAATGTGGAACACCGAAAAAAGACTCTCCTCGACGAATTACAGGGTTTGGAAGATGTGGAGGAGGAGAGGGGTCTCTCAAAAGAAGAAAAGACTCACAGAAAGCAAGCGACCTTAGATATTGAAAGGATGACATTAATGGAAGAGATTTCCTGGAGGCAGAAATCGAGGGCTCTATGGCTAAAAGAAGGGGATAAATGTACCAAGTTCTTCCATCACATGGCTAATTGCATAGAAGACACAATGTCATTGAGTCACTATTAGTAGATGGGAGGATTACTTCGAACCCGTTTAAGATTACAGACCATATTACCAACTTCTATGTAAAAAATGTCGGAATGGTTTCTTGGAGACCATGTCTGGATGGCCTCATTTTTTAGTCGATTGATCATCAAGAAGCAAGTTGGCTAGAGAGGCCATTTGAGGAGTTGGAGATTTGCAAGGTAGTGTGAAGTATGACAAGTGATAAAGCTCTAGGTCCGGATGGGTTCACTATGACTTTCTTTAAGGCATGTTGGGAAGTAGTTAAAGATGACATTTTGAACTTCTTCCATGAGTTCCATGAACAAGGTAGTTTTGAAAAAAGCCTTAATGCTACTTTCATTGCTCTTATTCCAAAGAACTAGGGGGTAGTGGAGCTTAAGGATTTTCGTCCGATAAGCTTGGTGAGCGGAATGTACAAAATCCTTTCGAAGGTATTGGCTAATTGATTGAGTACGGTATTGGAGAAGATCATTTCCAAGCCCCAGAATGCCTTCATTCTTAACTTTGTTCTCATTGCCAATGAATGTTTGGATAGTGGCCTCAAGTCAGGAGCTCTAGGGCTACTATGCAAACTTGACATGAAGAAGGCTTATGATCGAGTAAACTGGAACTTTTTGCTACATGTGCTTGAGAGGTGTGGCCTCGGAGCGAGATGGTGCTCTTGGATCAAATTTTGTATATCCATTGTACGGTTCTCCATTTTGGTGAATGGTACTCCAATGGGCTTTTTCAGAAGCTCAAGGAGACTGAGGCAAGGTGATCCCTTACTCCATTACTGTTTGTTTTCTTTATGAAAGCTTTTAGTAAAATGATTGTAGGTCTTGTAGAAGGTGGATACTTACCTGGCTTTGTAATAGGGGATGCAAGAATCGGCACACTGGAGATGACCCACCTCTTATTTGTAGATGATACTCTTATTTTCTATGGTGCTAATCACAATCATATTCAAGCTTTGCGAGCTTTACTACTTTGCTTTGAAGCGGCATCGTGATTGAAAGTGAATCTCGCCAAGTTAGAATTAGTTCCAGTTGGTAATGTTCTCAGAGTTTTGAGCTATGCCAATATTCTGGGGTGCAAAGTCTCCACCTTGCCAATGAAGTATCTTGGTCTTCCCTTGGGTGCTTCCTTTAAGTCGGAATCTATCTGGGATGTGGTGTTGGAAAAAACGGAGTGGAAACTGGCGAGTTGGAAGAGGATTTGTTTGTAAAAAGGTGGTAAAGTTATGTTGATAAAAAGTACACTTTCCAACTTGCCTACTTACTTTTTATCTCTATTTCCAATACCATGTAAGGTGGCTCACCAGCTAGAGAAGTTGCAACGAGATTTCCTGTGTTTTTTTTTGGGGGGGGGGGGGGGGGAATAGATGAAGGTTTCAGTTGGTGAATTGGGATAGGATTTGTACCCCAATACTTAAAGGCGGGCTGAGAATTCGGAACTTGTTGGTTTTCAATAAAGCTTTTTATTGGGTAAATGGTTGTGGAGATACCACAATGAAGGGGGGGGGGGGGTGTTGTGGAGAGACATCATCGATTTAAAATATGGTGGATTGTGGGGAGGGTGGTGCTCGGATGAGGTGAGCGGATCATGGGGTGGGGCTTTGGAAAAACATAAGAAGAGGTTGGACCGACTTTCATCGATATACATGCTTTCCAATTGGGGAGGGTTCCAGAATTAAATTTTGGAATGACCTTCGGTGTGGAGACCGAAATGTTAAGGAAGCCTACCCAACTTTATACAGCATTGCATGACAACAGGAGGCTTCTCGCAGAACTCATGGATCTATCTAGTGGGTATCCTCAATGGAATATCACTTTCATTAGAGCTGTCCAAGATTGGGAAATTGACACATTTACAGATTTCTTCAATCTTGTGTATAACTATGAAGTAAATGGAGGAGCTGATGCGATGTTGTGGTCACCGTTCAAGAAGGGGAGATTTACTGTTCGGGCTCCTCTAAAAGCTTATTTTTTTTGTATGGACTACTTCACTAGGCAAGATTCTCACTTTAGATAATTTAACAAAATGCTGACTCATTGTATTGGATTGGTGTTATATGTGCAAGAAAAGTGGTGAGTCTGTGGGTGACTTATTATTGCATTGTGACGTGGCTAGGAGTTTGTGGAATGATATCTTTGCTAGAGCGGGGCTCCATTGGGTGATGCCGCAAAGGGTTGTTGAATTTTTGGCCAGTTGGCAAGGCCTCCAGGGCACCTCTCAAATTGCAGTTATGTGGAAGATGATACCAATATGTCTATGGTGGTGCATTTGGATGGAGATGAATGGTCGCAGCTTTGAGGATTGTGAAAGGACAATGGACGAGCTTAGAACTTTTTTTCTTCAAACTTTATTCCATTGGTCGATTATAATAGACTTTAATGGCATGAACATATATGATTTCCTTGTATCTTTAGATACCCATGCACAGTTGTTGCTCTTGTATATATTCGTGTACTTGGCTACGTCTTTTTCAATAAAACTCATATTTACCGATAAAAAAAAACATTTATATATATATTGTAAAGGTTTGTTAATTTTTTAAACGCTCTCTCTCTCTCTCTCTCTCTCTCTCTCTCTCTGTTTTTTTATAGGTGATACACTCTTATTTTTAACTTCTTGAAAGGCAAGAAAAAAAGTGAGACAGAACATGTGCATGATTTTGAATATTACGTGTTCTTTATGTACTTCCAAATTCAAGATAGGTGCATTTTCAACATTATGATACTCCGCACTTTGTTCAATGCTTTGCTTTCTGAATTTTGCTACAATCAATAAAAAGAAAAGTTTGTTCAGTAACTTCAGCTAGTATGGCCTGAAACTTTCTCATAAATCTTAGATACAGCAATCAAGATGGAGAAGGAAAAGAATGAAAGAAAGAAAAAGGTTGAAACTTAAGCCATTAGTTTGGGGAAAGGATTTATGTAGCCATCCCCATTAAGTTGATGTTTAGTTTTTGCAATTTGTTATTACTTTCTTGTTTTTGGACTTATCAAAACAAAAAATCAATTTGTTGTTTTTGGGCCCTTTTTCTATTTAAATTTGCTCCTTTTGCCTGCAGCCTCAGAGGTCACGCATGTCACCTTTTGTCTTTTCCACATCCAGTTCCATTGCATTTCGTCCTGATTCGATTTTCGTGCTGTTGAGAAGGGCATATAAAGATTTTGATCTGGGAACTGTTTGCAGAATGGTAATTCATCTGTCTGTGTCTTATATAGCTTGGCGGGTAGTTGTCAACCTTGAGATTCTAATCTGGCTATACATATGCCCCTTATTTCAGGCTTCCAGAATCCTTCAGAAGTTCATAGAGCCTGTTACAGTGCAAGAAGCATCAACCTCTCCTAATGCAGCAACCCCTGATGAGGACGAGACATCAAAACCTGAATTATCTAATTCATTTCCTGTAGTAGATTACTCAGATTTGTTTGGAGAAGAATTTCGTATTCCTGTTGATCCCTGGGACTCCAGCTATCTTAACATCTTAGATTTAGGGGAAGTGGAAGAGGGGATTTTACATGTTCTTTATGCTTGTGCGTCACAGGTTGATTACTGTAATAGGGACATAAAACTCCTCAAGCACCAGTAAAATTTTGTGATATCTGTTTGTTTCCTGGCATTCGATCCATGAATTTACAATTTAACATTTTGTCTTTTGCAGCCTCTACTTTGCAGCAAATTGGCGGAGGGAACTTCTGACTTCTGGTTTGCATTACCTCTTGTACAAGCATTGCTACCAGGTCTAACTGAAGCTTTTAAAATTGTCTTATTACCTGAAAGCTTATTCCATATTCTTATGAATATTGTGTTTATTATTTTCACATGCATCTTGAAAATATTTTTGACATGCACCGTTTTTGGCAATCCCTAGCACTTCGCCCTACTGTGAACAGTCCTTTTGATGTTGTTGATGAAAGTTTTTCGCAATGGAAGCAGCCTATTGTGCAACAAGCCCTATCTCAGGTCATACTTGATGTTAAGGGGTTTGTTTCACCTCTTCTTTTGATGTAATTTTTATGCAATATTCTCTCTTTTTATTCATACCCCACTCATACATTGTTTATAAATTGCAGATTGTGTTGACATCAGCATCATCATTATACCGTCCACTTCTTCATGCCTGTGCTGGCTATTTATCGTCATTTTCGCCATCACATGTTCGTCACTTGTTTCATTTTAATCAACCCAGCAGCATTTCATGCTCTTCTTTTACATTTTTAATATGTAGCATCTTATCTTGATTTGTATCTGATAGACTGTCACTGGGAAAAAGAATTGAAACAGTAATATTGATGGAATCTTACATAGCTCAAGAAATATAAAATGAAAAAAAGATCCACCAACTGTTCCACTTTCAAATCTACCTAATCTTTAATATCAGAATAGTGGATGATTCAATGTGCCAGTTTCACTTTAATTTGTTTGTTTCTAGTCAATGAAAGGTGAATAAATTATCCTCTTTATAACTACTACACTATGCTTTGTATTCCTTCACCAATCCATGCTGATAATTCGTTTGCTCTGTAAATGTTATGTTTGAACTAAGGCTCTGAGCTTCCTTTGTATTTTCCTCACTTGGAAACAAACTGATTTAACCTCATCTTCTACAGGCAAAGGCTGCATGCGTTCTGATTGATCTGTGTGCCAGTGCATTTGCACCTTGGATGGCTCAAGTGATTGCAAAGGTTTGCCTTGGGCATTTTTGGTTGGGTTCAGTTTATGCTGTACAATTGGCACTATACAGATGCTTTAGTCTTTTATTTGTACTTGAGTTTATTTATATTTATCTTAGATTTGAGAGTGATTTTGATACAGATTGATCTGGCTGTGGAACTTCTAGAGGATCTCTTGGGTATAATCCAGGTGTGGTTATCAATTGTGTGAATCATATGCTTTGTAATTGTAATATCCCTTTCCCGTTAAGAATGGATTGCTACATATCTTTCATATATTAGTGCATTGATTAAAAACATCTGTAAGCTGAAAGTCTTGACAACCTTTATTCAACAAAATTTGATAGGGAACGTTGTCATTGCAACCAATAAAAAATAAAACCGAAAATAAACTCAATCTTCAATATGGAAAGTAGCATGCTAAACACCAAGCTTTTATTGTAAATTACGCACTTGTTGAAAGACATCTTATACATAGAGACTCATACATTTAGTCCTTCCTGTAGTAGCATATTAGCATCTAGGTGGTTTAAACCGAAAAAATAAAATGAGTCAATGTTTAATAAATAGATATCTCGTGGAGGAAATAGAATCACAAATATCTTTTACTTTTGAAAACGTCATATAAAGAAAATAAAACCTTCCACATGCATCATAAAAACATGTTACTTAATTTGATCTCTTGGGTGACTTGCACACAACTACCCCCTTGTCAATGTTGGCAATCACATGATCCTGAACCCATTCCTGTGGCCAACGAGTGGGGTCGCATCTTGGATATGGACGTTGCTCATTAAATCTGGTACAGTCAAATGATCCAATCCCAATGGATCATACAGGATCGCTGCTCCTGCCTTTTACCTCTGCTACCATCTTACATTATTTCATAGGCCCCAAACATTTTAAAAAATTGAATGCATACCATCATCTTTATTTCCTTTTGCTTTTCTTTCCTACAAGTTTTCATGACATGAACGTATTCACAAGGTAGCTTTATGTGTAAGGATAATGTGAGCATTCAACATAAATATTTTAATAAATTTAAAGTAACTTATCATATAAGTTATGTTGAACGGGACTTCCAAAGATAGGCTGACAATTTCTAGAATATATGTTAGTTGAAATTTTTATTTTTTATTTTTTTTTATTTTGAAGAAAAGTCATATTGAAAAGTTAAAACAATAAGGGTATCGTTGTATTTAATCTCTCCTATGAATTAACATCAAGAACTCTACCAAAACAAAAAGAAAGAGATACGAGTACAGGGTGGCCGGTATGCTGTTTTGTTAAATTGTCAAGACCTTAAGCTGCAACTTGACTTATAGTGGTATATGCCACCCCTATACCCAAAAAAAGTAATTATTGATCCTTAAAGTTCATAATTTCATGAAGGATGTGAATCCCTGATAATTTTCTTCCTTCTGTTTTACTTTTAAGAAAATTGCATGGTAGGGTTTTGATAAAAAAATATATGGTAAGCCAAGAAGCACTGGATATGCATGCAATTGTTGTGTCTGTGTGCGCATGTGTTCGTAAGAATTCCCACCTTGCTCTCTCGCCCGGGGCAAATTTAGAAACATTTAGATAGTGCCAGTTATCTATTAGGAGTATACAAGAAGTGTTGTTGATAGACACGAATATGATATGTATATCTTTTCCTTGCGGTACTATATAGAAAAAAGAATTTATCATGTTTTTATGTTGGATAACTGTAATAGAAGTACTTATCAACTAGACAAAAAAAAAAAAAAAAAAAGAAAAAAAACTGCAATAGAACAAATCGCTCTTAAGAGCAGTCATTGGTATCTCACTCACAAGTTTTTTTTTTATAACCCTTGAGCATTTTAAGTTGCAACTGTTGGTTTTAGACACGAACAGAACTATTTGCTTGTTCCTGTATGTGCAGTTATTAGATCATGCATGTTTGCTTATATTGTAACTTTCTGGCAGCCGTCTTTTTCTTGGATGGCTCACATTCATGGAAAGATTTTGTCTTATGGCTCTTTTAATATATGTCTTAGAGTGCTCGCCATTCCCTAACTCGTGCTCGGGCCGCCTTAAAGTACCTTCTTCTTGCTCTGTCTGGTCATATGGATGATATACTAGGGAAGTATAAGGTATGAACTCCTGCTTTGGTTTTTTGCTCTCACCCCACAAACCTTTGGCATTTTGTTTTTGAGTTGATTTATGGTGCCTCAGAGATAAGTGCATCTAAACCAAATTTTTCGAAAAATAACCTATCAGTGTCTAGTTGGGCAATCAGCTCTGCCTAAACGATGCTCTTAGAATTCTTCGGTTTTAAAACAACGCCTACATATTGTATGAATTTCTCTAGAAGGTTTTAAATTTAGCTTGTTCGTAAACAAAATATTTTGGCTTACTTACATCTTTCCAATACCCTCATCAGGAAGCTAAGCACAGAATTCTTTTTCTCGTGGAGATGCTTGAGCCTTTTCTTGATCCTGCCATAACCACCATGAAGAGCACACTACCTTTTGGAGATTTTTCTTCTACTTTTCCGGAAAAGCAAGAACATGCTTGTGTGATTGCCATCAATGTTATCCGGACAGCGGTAAGAAAGCCAGCCGTTCTTCCTTCTTTGGAATCTGAATGGAGGCGTGGCTCGGTGGCCCCTAGGTAATACATATGTCTATTGTACTTAGGCTGAAATCTACTGTGCTATGAAAATTTTCATATCACGTATCTACACCTGTTTTTATTTACTTCTAAGGCCTGATATCTTTTGTACCAGATGATTTGTAGGATGGGAGGAGCATATAGAACGTATGTGGTGGATTGTTTTAGACAGTAATTCAACTCTCACATGCTAAAAAACATTATGGATGTTACAAGCTACTTACAAAGAGTGTGTTAGCATCAATATAAATTTCAGTCTTTCAGTTGATATTTTTAAGTTCATTAGTCAGTACTGATCTTTTATGCTTGATTGGTAATTGACAATAAAGTAAATAAATCAAAAGATTCCTCACTGAGTTCCTCTTAAGAGTTTTGAATGATCTGGATCCCGATTATGATACTGATCACTAGTGTTTGGTGATTTTTATCTTATCAATAGATGTGCTACCAAAAGCATTGATGATGCATTCATTTTGAACATGTTAAAAACAAAGCCAATATGGATGTCTATAGAATGCCAGTGGGATTTAGAAATGCCCATCTCTAGTTATTTTGGCTGTGCATTTATCACTCTCATGGTCTGTCATTATAGTCATCTACTATAATGCCAGTTTCATCAGACAGTCTTCTTGTTCTTTTATGATTGGTTGGTAATAAACAAAAAATTCTTCATGCAGCATACTTCTCTCAATACTGGAACCTCACATGCAGTTGCCTCCTGAAATTGATCTTCGCAAGTATCCTATGTCGAAACCACTTGAGCCTGATTCTTCAAATATTTTACATCTTTCCTCTGTCCCTTGCGAAGGAGGAGCTTCTTCAAAATTAAATAGCCAAGATGACTATGATGGAAGGGCAGATATTTCTGATGCAGCCATGAAGACTGATGTTTCTGAAGACGTCCGCCTATTTTTTGCACTTCCAGAACTTCAGAGCATAGCTCTGACAAATTTTACTGGTGGTCAAGACGAGAATGGCCCTGTTTCTAACCATGAGGAGGCTATCTCAGATCCAATACAGGGGACCGAGGAAAATGTTACTCACCGGATTCATACTGACTTAGCATTAGATGCTGGTTTCACTGCTGAATACTTTAACTTGCATGCAGATTATTTACAACTCATAAATTATCGAGACTGTGAGCTAAGAGCTTCTGAGTTTCGGCGTTTGGCTTTGGATCTACACTCTGAGAGTGAGATTACAGATGAGGGTCACGATGCTGCTATAGATGCTTTGCTCCTAGCAGCAGAGTGCTATGTCAATCCCTATTTTATGTTGTCTTTTAAAGGCAGTCCAAAATTTATGGACCAGATGAACATTAGCAAGGCTAGAATTCCCCAAAATCATGACATTTTGGAGCTGAGAATGGTTTCTGAAAAGAGTAAAACCAATCTAAAACAAATAGCTCATTTTGAAAAGAAAAGAGACAAAATTGTTCTTCAAATACTGATTGAGGCCGCTGAATTAGACAGGAAGTATCAGGAAAGAATGTCAGTTGAGGGACAACATTCCTCCTACACTGAAGGATTTGATGAGAAAGTCATCCAGCTATCTCCCTGGATATACAATTGGCTGATGCTATCACCTTGGTTCGGCAAAATCAAGCCCTATTGTGCAACTTTCTGATTCAACGATTGCGGAGAGAGCAACATTCGATGCATGAAATTCTGATGCAAAGTCTTGTGTTTTTGTTGCATTCAGCCACTAAGCTATACTGTGCTCCTGAATATGTGATTGATATAGTGTTAGGATCTGCTGAGTACTTAAATGGTATGCTAACATCCCTTTATTGTCAGTTTAAAGATGGCAATTTACAACTGGAGCCTGAGAAAATACATGGGATACAACGACGGTGGATACTTCTTCAAAGACTAGTAACCGCTTCAAGCAGTGGTGATGAAGGGGCAGGCTTTGCGATCAATATCAACAATGGTATTCGTTATGGAAATTTAGTTCCACCTTCAGCCTGGATGCAGAGAATATCAACCTTTTCAAGATCTGCATTCCCTCTGGTCAGGTTTCTTGGTTGGATGGCAGTCTCTCGTAATGCGAAACAGTACATGAAGGACGGTCTTTTCCTTGCTTCAGATCTGTCACATCTGACACACTTACTGTCAATATATGCAGATGATCTAGCCCTAGTAGATAATGTTGTCAATCGAAAGTATGAACATGTAAAGATTGAAGAGTCAGGAGACAAAAAGTTTTCTTCAGATAGAAAAGGATTTGCTAATGAATGTTATGAGGATCAATCTTTCCGTGTCATCTATCCCGATCTCAGTAAGTTTTTCCCTTCAATGAAAAAACAATTTGAAGCTTTTGGGGAGATCATTTTGGAGGCAGTTGGGTTGCAACTGAGATCATTTTCTTCAAATATGGTGCCTGATGTCTTGTGTTGGTTTTCTGAGCTGTGTTCCTGGCCGTTTTCTCATGGGGACAAAATTGCTTCTGAAAATGGTTCCAGTAAATGGAAAGGTTATGTTGCAAAGAATGCCAAAGCCGTAATTCTTTATATACTTGAAGCCATTATAACTGAGCACATGGAAGCGATGGCACCTGAGATACCGAGAGTAGTGCAGGTGCTGGTATCACTTTGTGGAACTGCATACTGCGATGTATCATTTCTTGACTCTGTACTGTGTCTGTTGAAGCCAATTGTTTCATATTCTTTACATAAAATGTCTGATGAGGAAAGATTACTGCCTGATGATTCTTGTCTTAATTTTGAGTCATTATGCTTTGATGAGCTTTTAGAAAATATCAGACAAAAGAAAGAGAATCAAAATAGTTCTGCAGAAAAAGTGTGCAGCCAAGCATTGACAATTTTTATTTTGGCTTCTGTCTTCTGCGATTTGTCCATTCAATGCAAAAGGGAAATTTTGCAGTCCTTAATCTTTTGGGCTGATTTTACTGCATTTGAGCCAACAACTTCTTTCCATGACTATCTATCTGCATTCCAGAGGGTAATTGAAAGTTGCAAAGCTCTGTTAGTTCAAACTTTGAGAATGTTTGGTGCTATCCCTCTTCAGTTGCCCCCTTTTCTGATGTGATGAGTGGTCCACTCCCTGGTACTAGCTTGGGATCGCATGCATGGTTTCTTAGTGATGTCTGCCAAAGCTCATGTCTGAATGAGGTTTCTGAGAAGTTAGGAAATGAAAGCTCTAATGCTGCTATTGTGAATGAAAAGGTTTATCAATTGTCAACAGAGGAAATAGCAGAATTTTCTAAAGATTTGGAAGCTTTAATTTCCAAGCTCAACCCTACTGCCGAGCTCTGCTGGAATCTTCACCCCCAACTGGCTAAGAAATTGACTATGTCTTTGGCAGAGTGTTTTATGTACTCTAGATGCTTATCTTTGATTGCACAGCAGGTTCATAATGCTGCAGAGGATGACAGTAAAAGTCATTTGCCGTTTAATTCAGCTGACCAGTTCTCGGATCATTGGAAGACTGCTCTAGAAGGACTTGCTGAACTCATAATGATACTCCAAGCAAACAGCTGCTGGGAAGTTGCTTCCGTGATCCTTGATTGCCTACTTGGAGCACCTCACTGTTTTTCCCTGGATAATGTGATTGCTTCTATCTGTTCTGCAATTAAAAGCATTTCTTGCAGTGCACCAAAAATCTCATGGCGCTTGCAGACTGATAAATGGTGTTCGATTTTACTTGGAAGAGGTATCAATATTCTTCATGAAAGTGTGGATCATCTGGTTGACTTGTTCTGTACAATGTTGGGTCATCCTGAACCTGAGCAACGATTTGTAGCACTTCACCACTTGGGAAAGCTTGTTGGCACTGATGTGAATGAAGGAACAGCTATTCGGTATTCTATGTTTTGCAAAAATTTAGTTTCACCTGGCTTGGTTATTTCTGTTCCCGAGTCTATTCTATCTCATCTTGTGTCAAGCACATGGAATTGGGTGGCAGTGCTGGCATCATCTGATACATCGCTACCATTAAGGAATTGTGCACTGGCAGTTCTCATAGATTATATCCCATTTGCTGAGCGTCATCAGTTGCAATCATTTCTTGCAGCAGCTGATAGTGTTTATGGTTTGGGAAAGCTTGCACATCCAACATGTGAGGGCTCGTTACTACAACTTTCATTAGCACTTATATCTGCTGCTTGTCTGTACTCTCCTGCTGAAGATATTTCTTTGATTCCTCAAAATGTGTGGAGAAATATTGAGGCATGGTCACAAACTGGTATGGACATTTGTCATTTTATTTACTCGTGTTCCAAATGAATTTCTGGAAGTGTGAGAGCATGCTTCTGAATCTTGTTTTCCTTTTCCAACTTATCCTTCTTTAGATAGTAAGCTTGGGGATCTGGAGAAAAAGGCTTGCCAAGTCTTGTGTAGATTGAGAAATGAAGGAGATGAAGCTAAAGAGGTATGTGATAGGGTGAGCCTGAAACTGTGATATACAATCTACTTATAGTATAATGTATCTAAATGGCTTAGGAAAAATCTGTGTATGCGCTTAATTTCTTTCGCCTTCAGTCCATTGTTTGTTAACATTGTAATTCACTATACCGCTTTTACTTTTAAAGGTCTTGAATGAAGTGCTCTCTTCAAGTTCTTCAAGACAATCTGATCCAGATTTTGGGAGTACCCGTGAATCAATCCTTCAGGTAAGATATATTTCAAATTCCATGCTCTGAATCATGATAGAACACTGAAATTTAAAAGTTTTAACTTTAGTTCTGTTGACATTCCAAGATTCTAGCTAATGGTAATTTGCAAGACTGAGAGTGATTTCTTTTTTTACTGCTATTGGCTTCTGTAAGTTCTTTATAGGCATCTGATATTACTGGCTCTACTGTATACTTAAGTTAATGTTACGTATCTATGCTTGCAAATGAGTAGGGTCCACGCATAATGTCTATGTTACCAATATGTATATGTCTATGCATTTACGTGTCATACACTTGTAACGGTTTGATTTATTGTTGGATTTACAGATCTTTAATGTTTTGTAGTTTATTGTAAATGTTCTACATTTTCATAGAAGTCATGAAGCTTAAGATTGATCGACTCAGAATGTTCAACATGATATTTGTGCAACATGGATTTATTACTAGAGATCCTTGTCTTCTATAATGAAACACGTTATCTGTAGTGGAACATATTTATCCGTCAATACAAGTGTATACGTTAATGTGTTTGCTGCATACTAAAATGTTTTTGTTTCATTGCCAATACTGCATTGTCTGTTTATTTAGACCCCTAGCAACTACAACAACCTATTATTGGACAACCAGTTTGTGTACAATAATTAAAGTTGTTCAAATAGGTTCTTCAATAAGATCGGTTCAATCAAGGATGGCAGTCCCACATTGTCATTATTTAGTCTTGCTTTTCCCTTTTTTCAACTTGAAGGATTTCTTTATGCTTCATGTTGGATCCCTAGTAGTGAAGTGGAAGGAACAAATAAAGGGGCATATGAATGAGTAGACTCTAATCCTTTCTCATTTTACTTTTTTAGACTTCGTGAATATTTCTTGCTGCCTTGCGGCCATTATAAGTTATGTCATTGTATCCTCATCATGCGGTAACTAATTTATTAGTTATGAATTTGTAACAGGTTCTTGCAAATCTAACTTCTGTTCAGTCGTACTTCGATATCTTCTCCAGAAAAATTGACGAAGAGGTCTTGGTAAGCCTTGGTGAGTGATGGTACTGTCTGTTTCGTCCAAGCTTCTGTGTAATTTAAATATATTGTAGGAACTAGAGGAGGCTGAAATGGAATTGGACATCCTTCAAAAAGAACACTCACTACAAGAAGATTCCAAAGATGTGCCTCAGATTCCTTGTCAAGCCTGTAAACCATTTCTGACCTTTGCATCTACATCTCATTGGCTGCTTAAAAGTTTGTGCTAACCATGCAGTTAATCTTTTACTTGTCAAAAGAAAAAAATGTTAGTCTTCACATACAATGTTAATTATTCTTTTTCCTGCTCTTGCCTACCGTTCAACTTTCTATTTCCAGCTCCTATGAAAGATGTTACACGCCTTCGTCAAATCAAGGATTGCATTCATTCCCTGTATGTACTAATTTTACTTCCTACTACTTTGCAACCTTTGAGATTCGTTGTAGAATGCTATATGAAAGCCCCATTTATGGTAAAAGAAGGGATGGCTCTAGTACACATAAATAATTATACAAGATATATATAAGAGTTTTTTATGTTTTCATACCATCTGTTAGTTTTTATTTTTTACTTGCTAATACCAATAAATCTGATTCCATATCAAATTTCAACCTAACATTGCCATTGAAGCCTATGTTTTACTCCTATTTATTGCTAGAACCAATCATATGTATGTTAATCCAAAATTAATCCTGTTGACTAAATGTAATTTATTTCGTATTTCCTTATAAGAGAGAAGTCTATACTCCGAGAGGACATAGTAGCCCGAAGGCAAAAGAAAATTATTATGGGACGTGCCCGTCAGAAATACTTGGAAGAGGCAGCTTTACGTGAAGCAGAACTTCTGCTAGAACTTGATAGGTACAAGTCTTCCCAGCAGCTTATCTAGAGTTTCTAACTGCTAACGTTTTACAAAGTAGGCGGTTTTGCAACTAACAGCTGGTGTTTTTACATATCAGGGAGAGGGCAGCTGAATTGGAAAAGGAGATTGAAAGACAGCGGTCGCTCGAACTTGAGCGTGCTAAAACCAAGGAGCTGCGCCACAATCTTGATATGGAGAAGGAGAGGCAAACACAAGTAAGAAGCCTTCCCCCTGTATCTCAATTTATGACATTCTATGAACTTTGTTGTGGTTTTTTATGTGTTCAGTTTCATGCCATGATACGGCCAGTAGCACCTGGTCCTAACTATGCGCTTGAGATGACTTTCTAATATTTTTATGGTTAATACACTTTTCCTTTTTCCCTTTTTTTTTTCCCCTGGTTGGGTTGGGTACGGCCTGTTTAACCCTTTTAATCCCTGATAAGGGACCCAGCATGCAATTCTGTTGATTTGCTAAGTAAATAAATATATTTTGTATTTTCACGTCCTCTTATTTGTGATTAATCCAACTATATTGTTCTAAGCCTTGTTTTTCATATACTCACTTTTTAATTTATGTTATCAATGGTTATCTATTTAGGTTGGACCTGCCCAAGGACTGGTATCCATAATTTCCTGTTTCGAGTTCCTTTTAATCCCTTTTTTTTCCTGCTGATATAACATCGTCCCCGAAGTATACAGATAAACTTACTACGCTATTCCATTGGTCATTATGTGATTCAAAGAAGTTATAGTAGGTGTAGAATGGAAATGGATATACCAACAGAAAGAAATGGTAAATGAAAGAAAACAATCTCATGTGGTCACCACCTGCCCTAAGTTGAACATAAAAGATTTTAAGCAAAAATCTACTTACATCATTTACTTTTTTATTTTTATTTTTATTTTTTATTTTTTTATTTTTATAATTAATAAGAATTTTATTACCAAGAATAGGCACAGCCCAAGTACACATGAAGTATACAAATGAAATACCTACTACACACTAGAAAACAGGAAACTATGACAAACAGATTCAGTACATTATCATCATTCCTTACAAAGATCCTAGCCCACAAACTCAAAGTAGAAAAGAAAAAATAACGAAGATCTTCAGAAGAATGCTCTGTCTTCAAAACATCTCCCATTCCTTTCCAGCCATAAACACCACATTAAACACAAAGGAATCATTCTCCATCTGGCAGCAACACATTTCCTTGCCTCGAAACCACGCCAACATGGAAGGAGATCCACAATTTCCTTAGGCATCACCCAAAAAAAACCTGTCCGACCAATAACCTTATTCCACAAAGACATTGCCACCTCACAATGTAAAAAAAAGATGATTTACAGATTCACTATCCTTCTTGCACATGACACACCAATCAGCTATACACAAACCACGTTTTCTAAGGTTATCCGTGGTCAAAACTTTTCCCTAGAGCAACCACCCAACTGAAGAACGCCACCTTAGTAGGTGCTTTCACCCTCCAAATGCTTTTCCAGGGGAATACACAGCCAGAATGACAATTAAGCACCTTATAAAAAGAACTGACTGAAAACCTGAAATTTCCTGCATGATCCCACAATAGCCTGTCCTCTCTTCCCTGCATCACTTTTGAGTTATAAATTCTTCCCAGAAAATCTGAAACAACATTCACTTCCCAGTCATTTGCATCTCTAATAAAGTCAACATTCCATAGAATATTATTATCCATACATTGAAGGAAATCTGCCACAGCAACATTTTGATCCCTTGCAATCCTGTAAAGAGATGAAAAATCTGATTTGAGCTGATTCCTCACACCAGATGTCATGCCAAAAGAGAATCCTCTTCCCTTCCCCCACCTTAAATTTAATATGTTTAGAAAACTCCACCAACCTTTCCTAATACCGTTCCTTAAACTCACCCCATACGCTTCTCTAACTTCATCAGAACACCAATCCCCCACCCACTCCCATATTTAACAGCAACAACATTCTTCCATAAAGCATCTCTCTCTTCATGATATCTCCAAAACCATTTTCCCAAGGAATGCTTTATTAAACAACCTGAAATTTCTCACCCCCAATCCTCCACAAGAAACTGGTTGACAAACCTTATTCCAACTAAGCAAATGAAACTTCTTTTCCTCTCCTATTCCTCCACATAAGAAATTACGATAAATATTCTCAATTCTAATAGTAACCCCAGCCGGCAAAGGGAAAAGTGGAAGAAAATACGTAGGAAGATTAGACAACATACTCTTAATCAAAGTAATTCTTCCCCCTTTAGACAAATATAACTTTTTCCATCCAGCCAACCTTCTCTCAATCTTCTCAATAACCCCATCCCATATCAAAACAGATTTGTGAGGAGCACCCAAGGGAAGACCAAGATACTTCAGCTGCAGTGAAGCAATCTTACACTCCAAAATATTAGCCAAATCTGAAATATTACCTACGGCACCCACTGGTACAATTTCAGACTTGTTTACGTTGATCTTGAGACCCGAGACAGCTTCAAAACATAACAACAATGCTCTTAAAAATTGAATATGTTCTTGATTGGACTCACAGAAAATCAATGTGTCATCGGCAAAAAGAAGATGAGATAATTTCATGCTATTCCGTTCCTCATTGCCCACCTCAAAACCCGACAAGTACCATCCTTCTACTGTCACTTCCAACATTCTACTCAATGCATCCATGACAAGGATGAAAAGAAAAGGAGATAGCGGATCTCCTTGTCTCAAACTACATGAATTATTAAAAAACCCAACCAGAGTGCCATTCACCAAAATGGTGAATCTCGACGTCAAAATGCAATGTTTGATCCACATACTCCATTTCTCTCCAAAACCATATCTCCCAAGCAAATACAAGAGAAAATCCCAACTAACATGGTCATACACTTTTTCCATGTCCAATTTAATCCAGATTCCAGATTCATTAGATTTAGTTCTGCCGTCCACATACTCATTAGCAACTAATACCAAATCAAGAATTTGTCTCCCTCTTACAAAGGCATTTTGAGATTTCAATATAATATTTCCCAACACCCCGCTCATACGATTAGCTAACACCTTAGAGATTATCTTGTATACCCCATTCACCAAACTAATAGGCCGAAAATCCTGCATCTCCACAGCCTTTACCTTTTTGGGAATAAGTGCTATAAATGTAGCATTGAAACTTTTCTCAAATTTCATAAATGTATAAAATTCATGAAAAACCTTCATAATATCCTCCCACACTATATCCCAACTAGATTGAAAAAAAGCCATTGAAAAACCATTCGGAACCGGAGCCTTATCCCTTGCCATTCCTCTAACCACATCGAGAACTTCATCCTCTTCAAAAGCTCTCTCCAACCATTCTGCACTTGTCTGATCAATAGAGTCAAAAAAGGGCCCATCAAGCTTTGGTCTCCATGAATATTCTTCTCTAAACAACTTCTCATAAAAATTGACAATGTGATCCTTAATGACCTCTTCATCTGAAATGATTTTTTTACCATCATGAAGAATCTCAATTGCATTATTTTTTCGATGAAAGTTTGCCATACGGTGAAAAATTTTGTGCACTTGTAACCTTCCTTCAGCTAAAGGACCCGGGATTTCTGTCTCCAAGAGGGGATTTCTGTCTCCAAGAGGGAATTTCTGTCTCCAAGAGATTTCCTCCATTACAGTGATCTCTAAATCATCCACCACCACTTTTTTTCTCTCCAATTCCTCTCTGGATAAGTCCCCCAACAGCTCCCTTTCCTCCGAACTTTGCAACTGCTGCATCAAAAGTTTCCTTTTATTTTCTGTGTTCCCAAACTCCTCAACATTCCACTTCTTCAAATCTGTCTTTAATGCTTTAAGTTTGCCAGCCAGTACAAAGCTCGGAGTACCAGAAAAAAGACGAAGACCACCACATTCTCGCCCTATCCACAAAACCCTCAGCCTCCAACCACATATTTTCAAAGTTAAAATACCTTTGTCCTCTAAAAGTGCCCCCACTCTCCAACATAATAGGATAATTGGTCAGAACACAATCTTGGTGACCTTTTCTGCCTCAAATCAGGAAAACAAACCTCCCAAGAAGCTGAAACCAGAAATCTGTCCAGCCTAGACCATGTCCTTTCATTGGACCACGTAAAATCCCCATCCACCATCGGGAGATCGATCAAACCAAGCTCAAAAATCAGATCAGAAAAAAGCATTCATGGCATGAGAGAAATAATTATTCCCCACTTGCTCGCTAGGGAACCGAGTAATGTTAAAATCTCCTCCAAAAACACCAAGGAACATCCCAACAGCAGTAAACACCCACCATTTCATCCCATAAAATACTCCTACTATTATCCACGTTAGGACCATACATCCCCGCAAAAGCCCATTCAAATCCATCATCCACACATTTGAATCGACAAGCAATCAAAAACTCTCCCACATAATGATCTACCATCTCCACTAACCTCCTATCCCACATAATAATAATACCACCCGAAGCCCCTTTTGAAACTAATTCAATCAATCTCACACGTTGACAGCTCCATAAACTGTTCACAATTGTCTGATTATCCAACTTCAGCTTGGTTTCTTGAAAACAAATAACATCAGCACTCCACTTTTGAATCATTTTCTTTACTCGAAGACGTTTTCTATAATCATTTAGCTCTTCACATTCCAAGAGATGATTGTTGGTTTCATTGATGACTATAAACACCCTCTCCTTGCCTTTATGTCTAAAAGCGCTTCCTCCCTTTGCATTATAATTAATAGAGCACGATAACCTCTTCAATTCACTCTTCTTCTTAAGAGCGGATCTAGCTAATGAAGGCTGACCAGCCTCTATAGCTATTAAAAGTGCTCTATTTTGTTCCTCAAATCTGACACGAGATTCCCACAAAATCCTTAATTTCATCCACTTTCCTCATCACCCAATCAGATGAGGAATTGGGCCAATCAATTTCAGGAAGGATTGAACACAACGGATCAGAGTCAATTCCTTCATCAGACTCCCTCAGCTCTCCTGACTTCCTCTGCCTCCTCCTCCCCTCCAAGAACCATTTGCATCTTAGAGTTTAACCTTTGGGTGCAAGGGATCCTAGAAACAAACTCCTCAATGGACCTAGTGACATAACCACTCAATTCCACATCTCCCTCCACCACTTCCACCCCCTCTGAAACCCTCTCATTGCCTTCATAACGTAGCTCAATAGGATCCAGTAACGACTAAGAAGAGAACCTCCCAACCCCAAGATGAGAATCTCCCTTTTGAACCTCGGGCTCGAAGGAAGACAACATGCTCCCCTTTGCCAGAGTTGAACACACCACCTGAGTACCCCTCAGAGGGATTGACTACCACCATCGTCTCTTTCTGTGAAGAAAGCACAACCTTCTATGCCGTCGAGGGTGTAATATGGACCACCTCAGAGTTTCGATTCTCAGATGTGAGTAACTGAAGATTTGCCAGTGGATAGACCCTTGTCGGAGAGCCTCTCGGAGACTCGCTGTCCGCCATCCACCCTATCTATGAAGTCGAAGTGTTTGTCGGAGCCACCAATCCCTTGGGCTGGGCCACCCCTCCCTCGAGCTTTTTGAGCCCTGTATCTCGCTTGGCCTTCAAGCGACTAGGCCTGTTTACTGGGCCTCGATCCGGCCCATTCCGCTGCTCCCCCATCCTTTTTCCTTCTTCCTTATCCTCTAAATTTAGGCCCAAACCCATAAACAAACCCAACCCTTCATCTACCTTCTTCAACATTGACTCCAACCTCTCCTTCCAACCAAATAACTCTGCCCTTACGGTCCATAGAGTTTCAACTTCTCCAACTTTCTGCAATACATCAGCAGGCCAACCATTCTTCCTTCCATTCATCTGCTTCCACCACAAAACATCATTCCTTTTGTTACTATCCAACACCGATTCATCCTTTCTAAATTTACCAATGCCATAACTCTGATGAGGATCAGAACCATCCTGACTTTAATTTGTTAATGCTGACAGGTAAGAAATTTCACGATGATGATTAACACCTTTCGAAGATGTATCAGAAATCAGCTTCTTATTTCTAGAATCCCGTTCACTGCCACCCTTCGTAGGAGCAACTCTGTTTTCATAACCTGAAACAGAGTTCCTAAAATCAACCATCTCTCTCACTAATCTCACAAAACCTGCCCAACCACCCCCTTCCCTTCTGGAATCATTCCATTCCCCTTACCAGCGCCAAACTCAATCAGCTTCACAAATCTGCCAAACGCGTTTTGACACTTTTGGGCCATAAAAACTCTATTACTTCCCTTGTCTGAAAAGAATCTTTATTGCACGCTAACCTTAGACAATCCTCCACCATCTTTGCCATCCAAATAACCATTCCTCCACTGAGATGAAGGGACCTAGACATCTTCTTGCTTCTCTCAGTAATACAAAAAAAAAAAAGTTACCACCTTACCTACTAAACACAAACCTCTTAGCTTCAATCCAAAAACTATGATCCATCTTCAACAAACTAAGAATAAAACTAAAAGAAGAAAAAAGACAGAAGGAACATGAATCAGGGAAGCAAAGAAATATTAAGGACTATCCCCGGCAAGAAGCGCCAGGGATGGTTGATGAAAGGTCATACCCTGAGAGAACCCAAGTAAACTCTCAGAGAAAATATCCCTGTTTTGCCGCTTTCATTTTCCAAGCAAGCATCAAGATTCTCACATCAGTATGATTTACTTTATAGTATGAAAAAGAAAGTTTTTCTAATCTTTCGAGTGAGTTTCTCTGAAAAGTTTTTCTTATTCATCTCTGGTTTTTTGGAATGGTATTATACCTAAAAGGGTACATTTTCATGTAGAGAGAACTCCAGCGAGAATTGGAACTGGCTGAATCGGGATTACGAACATCCCGACGAGATTTTTCTTCCACTGGTCACAGTAGGTAAGCTTCTTATTCATTTATTGATACCATGATCTTTTTCGGTAGTTGGAGAATCTGTTTGTACTAGAAAAGTCAGGTGAATATTTTTTTCTTTTCATTTATTTTCTTTGTAGTTTGAGGACTTGGGGGCCCTGATACTTTGTGGGTTCAAGCAGTTATAGAATCTTTATGAAGTATTTTATGCATGCAGATGAGATGGATCTTACCAAAATTATTCACATCAATTAGGTTTATTCGAGTAACTTATAAAAAAAACTGATAGATCTACTTAAGTATTTTATTAGGATTTATAGCTGCGAGTAGTCAAATCTATGTTTGAATGTCCATTCTGGTTCACATTTTTTGTTTCAGTTATCAATAACTGCCATGCCAACTAGGACGTATTTTTAAACTCGATCACTCGTGTAATTTCAATATCTGGGTATCAGAGGTTTGTCAGATGGACCATGTCATTTCAAACCAATCCCCACTTCATATTTCTTTAAACAATTTACTGGTCATGCATTAATTTCTTGCTGCATTATTAATGCATGCATGATATTGTCGTAAAATAGTATTTGGTGTCTTCATTGGCAGTCGACCAAGGGAAAGGTATCGTGAAAGGGAAAATGGAAGATCCGGTAATGAAGGGAGCACAAGAAGTAGTGGAAGCCTACAACCTGAAACTTCTACCAGTAGTACGTCAGTGATGCCAACTGTTGTTCTGCGTCAATTTTCTGGCCAGCTGCCAACTATTTTACAGTCGCGTGATCGCCCAGATGAGAGCGTTAGCAGTTATGAAGAGAATGTAGATGGAAGCAAGGACTCTGGTGACACATGTAGTGTTGGGGATCCTGAGTTGGTCTCAGCATTCGATGGACCGTCAGGCGGATTTGGGTCTGCGCAAAGGCATGGATCCAGAGGGAGCAAGTCTAGGCAGGTGGTAGAGCGGAGAGAACGGGAAGGTAGGCGTGAAGGGAAGTGGGAAAGAAAACATTCATAGCTCGGGGCCTGGAAATGGACCTGAAAGTGAGGATTACTTGGTGTATACACGCGTTGGAGTGTAATATTTGTTCTCAATGCTTGTAAATATACGGGAGAAAAAATGCTCGAACAGTGATATTAAACATTATCCACTCCCTGTAGTTTTATTCGGATTCAAGCGGAGTAGGATATTTCTGCAACACAAGCTGAATTACACTTTTAAGACACCGTACGTAATAATCTCAGTTGTAACCTTAATTACGGACCGAAGTGTATCACAATAAACGATCTCTTGTCCATTAGGACCAAGACCCAATGTTTTGTGATCTTTTATATTTACTTTCAAGGCTGCTGTCAGCATAATTTGTGTGCATGTAACGTATTGTTGGTTCGACGATATGTGCTCCATGTTCAATGCTTCTATATCCTTTGCTGGTTGGCTACGAACAACTATTCAAGAATTGAAAGTGTCATTAATAGAGCCTTGATAGGCCCAATAGGAGGTCCAATCCATTAGCCAAACCCACCAGCATGGTCCAAGGCCTAGCCACATTTAAATAATTAATTCATGCTAAAACCACAGCTCCTCCAATCATCACTGACATATTTCAAACTTTTCCTTTATTTTTGTGAAACAAGAAAACTCTTCCTGTATTACCTCATAACTGGATCATTACAATTCCTATCCTGTAGAACAAGGGATAAATGCCCGTAGGCCCCCTTCCACCCAGACTGTTTCATCTATTACATTCAAACCCATTTTTGCTAACGTATGAGCTACTCTATTGCACTCTGTATATTGAATTGACCCAATTCAGTCTATTTTGTAAAATCAGCTTAATGTCTTCAACTAATTGTCCATGCCACTCCCAGCAGCAATTCTTCCTATTTACAGCAGTAATGATACCCATAGCACCACCTTCGAAGATGACTTTGTTCCACTGTAGCTCAGCACAAGCTTTAAGGCTCTCCATAGGGGGCTTGTAACTCTGCAACAGCTGGATTACAAAGACCCGCATCATAACCACACAAAGACAACAGAACCTCCCCAACTTTATCCCTCACAACAATCCCTACCCCCTTCCTTTTTCTTCTCAATTCACCTTCACAAAACCCCTCCTTGGTCTCTTCCATTTCACTTCTTTTTCCTGCATTTCCCCTCTCCTTATAGCCCCATCCCCCTCTGCTCTAGCCTCTGCAAATCCCTTTAGAGTTTCTTGGGCTTGTAGAAATAGCTCAGATGGCCCCTTAAAATTATTTTCAAAGATAAAAGCATTTCTCCTCCACCACATATTCCTCATCACAGTTGCCACTAAGTCTAAATCTTGCCTTGGTAATTTTTCTATCAGCTTCAGCCACAGGTCCATAAAATCCTCCTCCATTCCATGCCATTTCTGAACTGGGCTCTCTTTGTCTGCCCACACATCAACAGCTGCACTGCAGCTCCATAATACATGGCATATTGACTCATTCTCCCTTCCACAGAAAGGACATAAGGGTTTTCAATTACTTTTCGTCTATTCAGGTTCAGTTTGGTAGGTAGGCTGTTCACAACAACTTTCCATATGAACATTTTCACTACTTCAGGAGTATTGAGCTTCCAAATTTTGTTCCATACCTCTTTTCCCATTTTTGATTCTGAGGGGCACCCTTTCCCTCTACCTCTTCTGGACCTCTCCAAATGGTATCCACTCTTTACGCTACATAACCCATCCTTTATAAAAGCCCAAATTCTTTTGTCTGGTACATTAGCTTGACTGACAGGTATACCCATATGATATCAGCTTCCTCTTATAAGAAAGTGTCATGTACTAGTCTAAAATTCCACCTTCCATTCAGTAAAAGATTCTTTACTTTTGCCTCTTGACCCAAAGTATTTTGAGGTGATTGAATAGATAACAAAGTAGGTCTAGGTAACCACTTATCCTCCCAAATGTTCACCTGTTCACCATTTCCCACCCTCCAAACCAACCCCTCCTTTAGTAACCCCAATGAACCCCACATACTCCTCCATATCTTTGAAGGCCCATATCCTAGTTTAGCTTTCAACAGGTCAGTATGCTTGAAATACTTGTCTTTTAGCATCCGAGCAGCAATTGAGTATGGCATGTTCAACACTCTCCAGCATTGTTTTGCAAGAAGAGCAGTATTAAAACTTTGTAGCTCTCTAAACCCCATCCCTCCCTCTGATTTTGCAATCCCCATCTTAGGCCAACTCTTCCATTAAATCCTTCTCTCATTTTGCTAAGAACCCTACCAGAAACTGGCCATTAAAGCAGCTATTTCTTTACACAATTTCACAGGTAGTTTAAATACATTCATGTGATAAGTTGGGACTGATTGCACCACTGCCTTTAACAAAACTTCTTTTCCAGAAGGTGAGAGGAAATGATTTTTTCAGTTGCTAATTTTGTTCCAAACTCTGTCCTTTATACCTCTAAAAGTATTGTATTGGGATTTCCCCACCATCGCAGGTAAACCCAAGTATTTCTCACAGCTGTTTTTCCCTACCCCCACATCCATCCTAATCATTCTCCTTATATCATCATTAGTATTTGAGCTGAAGAATAAAGAAGTTTTTTGCCTATTTAAACATTGCCTAGAAGCCCTCTCATAGATCTCAAGCAACTCTTTCATCTTCATCCATTCCTGCCAAGAGGCTTCCCCAAACACCAAACAATCATCTGCAAAGAGCAGATGTGTTACCCCTATCCCACCTCTAGCAACTGAGACTCCTTTTAATTCCCCTTACTTTCAGCATGGTTTATAAGGGTACTCAACCCTCTGCACACAAAAGGAATATGTAGAGAGATATAGGGTCTCCTTGCCTTAAGCCTCGAGTTGGAACAAAAGTATTACCAGGTTTCCCATTCACCAAAATGGCATATGAAACTGATTGCACACATTGCATGATAAGGGCCACCCATTTTTCTCCAAAATCCATTTTAACCATAACTGCCCTTAAGAAACCCCACTCAACTCTATCATATGCTTTTGAAATATTGAGTTTCACGGCCATACTCCCATTCTTTCCCTTCTTCTTAAGCTTCATGGAGTGGAGAATCTCATAAGCTGCAATTATGTTGTTTGTGATCAACCTCCCAGGTATAAAAGCACTTTGACATAAAGAAATAACTTGATTCAGCACTCCCTTGAGTCTGTTGGCTAGTGTCTTTGCAATGATTTTATATAAAACATTGCAAAGACTAATAGGCCTGAAATCCCCAACATTATTAGGCTCCTTAATCTTTGGAATAAAAAACACATAAGTGTGGTTCATTGACAGCTGATTCCCATCCCCTTTAAGAAAACTGAACACAACCTCTATCACTTCCTCCCCTACAACCATCCAATAATTTTGATAAAAAACTGCCCCAAATCCATTTGGGCTTGGGGATTTCAAAGGACCAATCTGCTTCATAGTTGCTTCCACTTCCTTTCTAGTAAATGCTCTTTCCAGACCATCATTCATCTCAACTGTAATACAACATTTCATTGCACCCAAACAGGTTTCAATGGCCTCACTCGATGGGGAAGTTGACTGGTATACCTGTTGGTAATGATTGTAGAAGGCCCTATCAATTTCCTCTTGTTCTTCTCATAGCCTACCATTAGAATCCACCACATGTTTAATCAGGTTTCTTTTCCTTCTTTATGAGGCACAAGCATGAAAAAACTTGGTGTTTTTATCACCAAGTTTATACCAGTTGTTTTTTGCCCTTTGTCTCCATTTCAGGTCCTTTTGAGCTAATAAGATCCCTATCTATTTGTGGAGCCCCTTAATCCTCTCAACATTGTCTAGCCCCTCCTTGTCCTGAAGTAGCTTTGTTTCTTCAGACAATTTCTCTAACTCATTTCCTCTATTTTTTTCCTTATCTTTAGCCCACTCCTTTAATCTCCCACAACAATTTTTTAAAAGGCCTTACACCTTACTCAATGGATCGTAGTTGGGACCCTGAGAACTCCAACCATCCCCCTCACCACCTCCTCACACTCCTCATCTCTTATCCATGAAGCTTCAAAAAAGAAACTTCTTTCCCTCCTGCCTGCCACAAATGGTGTTTCCCTAGCCTCAAGTACAATAGGTCTGTGATCAGAGCAAATAGCACTCAAGCTTTTAACCTTCACCCTTTTAAACATGTCCCTCCATCTATGATTGGCAACAAATCTATCCAATCTCTCCTTGGTAAATGTATGACCCCATGCTTATTACTCTATGTAAAAGGGCATCCTACATACCCTAAGTCAGAGAGGTTTTTTTTAGCTAACACCTCTATGAAAAGACCCATTCCTTCCTTGTCTCTCAGTTTTCCCCAATTTTTCTCTTCTTGCCTTAATATCTCATTAAAGTCCCCTCCAATGCACCAAGCCTCATCTGTTTTCGGTCCCAAAGAAGCTAATAACTCCCATGACAAGTTCCTTTTCGAGGCATCAGGATGCCCATAGAACCCCGTAAAGTTCCAATTATTTTTACCTCCCTTTCCTCTAATAATACTGCTTATATGCCATTGAGAGTAATGTAATATTTTTACTCTCCTCACTGTTTTCAGGGATGACACTCTCCTCTTCCTCCACCTCCACCTCTCTTCTCACCTCCTCTATTAGACCCCTCCCCATCATTTTTGCTCTTAACTAGGGCCCAAATTGGCCTAGCCCCCATTTTTCATTCAAACACCCCTCTGTCCCGTGCACTATGCATCCACATTTCAAACATATCCTTGGTAATTTCTCATATTGGAAAGGGATCCACATTTTCTTCCCTTGTAGATTAATACTTCTCCCTCTTCCTAATATCCAATACTACCTTCCCCCTTAGACACTTCCCCTATGCTACCTCCCCCTCATGAACTTCCACCTTTGTTACTCTCCCCATGGACTCCCCAACATCTCCCCCATTATGCGATTCATATAGTCCAAAGGTTGATTGAACATTTGAATCCAAAACCCTGTTTAAAGAAATCCATCGAGTGGATTTGAGATTTCCCCTCGGAAGGCATTAAGGCAAACAGATGGTTGTCAAACAACCATGGACACCCCTTCATCACTTTCACCATATCTCTACGATTCGTAAACGTGATCACAAAACAATTATTGCCCAACTCTCAGAAAGTCAGAGGTATACATACCTTCCATATCTTCTCCATGGTGCTCCTAATGACCTCCTTTCCTATTTTGCGCTCTGCAAAAATCTTCCCCAGCAGGCTCCTCTCCCCAAATTCTTCAAATCTTCATTATCATTTGGAGAAATCTCAATAGGCTTGCATTCCTCTTCAACTAATTTCAATTTCTCCTAAATGTCCTCTAGTCCTTCCATACTCGACCCTCTGTGTACCTCAGTAAACAGATACTATAGCAGTCTCCCCACCAGAGTGAAGAAAACCTGACCTAACACCACCTAGACCATTCACCTTCAACTGATTTGCTGAGATGTTTTTTTTTTTTTTTGGAAGGAGCATAAAGCTCATTTCATTCATAAGCTAACGAACTAGAAATACAAGGAGGAGGATCCTCAATGTCCAGAATGGAATCTGAAATAAGAAGTGCATTTCAAGCTAAATTATGAGCCACTTTGTTGGCATTTCTTCTAACATGCCTAACAGACCACTTGACATATTGGTTTAGGAGAAGTTGAATGTCCTTGATGACCATTGCAGTAGTAGAACCATCTGTAATCTTGGACATAATATCACGAACAACCTGATGTGAGTCACCCTCTAGCTCCATGTGGTTTAAACCCAACTGGATACCAAGCTTAACCGCCTCAAGAGCTCCACAAGCCTCAACTAGCAAGGGGTTTGGGAAGAGTGGTCTGTTCTTCCTCAAAGCAGCAATCATGTGACCTTGATGATCCCTAACAATGACCCCTATGCCAATCCTGTAGTTGACCTCATTCACTGTAGCATCCCAGTTAATTTTATAATAGTTTTCAGGAGGAGCAGACCACTCTTCAACAGGCTGTAGCCTTGTCCTCTTCCTATCTCTCGATGACCTGATAGCCTCTAGTCCTAGCAAGGTCCCTGAGGCCTGTTTGATTACATGATTGGGGTGGGAGAATTCCTTCTTAAAGATATAATTGTTTCTTCTTAGCCAAATGAGTCTTGACACCATAACAAATTCTTCTAGTATTTCCATATCAGCCAAGTTGCATAAGAGAAACCATAGCTCCTTAAAAGACATAGGAGGGAAGGATCTCTTTTGAAGGAATCTCAAGCACTGCCCCCACACATCTTGGGCTGCAGGGCAGCTCCAAACCATATGGAAGGTGGATTCATCCTCTCTTAAGCAAATTGGGCAAAGAGGCTTCTCCACAATTCCTCTTAAAGACAGGTTGTTGATGGTAGGTAGTCTATTTTTACGTGCTCTCCGTAGGAAGTTTCTTATGGCAGGGGTGACATTAAACTTCCACAAAATCTTCCACCCTTCTGAGACCTCATTACTGCTAGAGGACTGTCCTTGTGACTGTTCAACCAACTCTTTGTGGAGGTGGTATGCTCATCTAACTGTAAACTGGCCATCAACTACACTACTCCATATCAGTTTGTCAGGCAAGTTGGAGCAGCTTAGGGGGATCTGCTTTATCAACCTGGCATCCTCCTCTCTAAAGGAACCTTTAACCAGCTCCTGGATCCATGTTCTTGTGTCAAGGTCAATCAAAGAGCTAACTGCTGCTACAGGATCTAGCCACTGAACCATACTGGTTACTCTTCCTGAATGGGCCTGAGGGAGCCACTTATCCACCCATATTCTAATAGAGCTGCCATTCCCAACCCTCCACATTGAGCCCTTATCAACCAAAGGTTTGGCTGCCAATATGCTCCTCCATATGTAGGATGACTTGTTACCAGTCTTAGCTTCCAAGAAGGAGGAGTTTGGGAAATACTTTAGTTTCAAAACTTGGGAGGCTAAGGACTGAGGGTGCTGAATGAGGTGCCAACCTTGCTTAGCCAACAATGCTAGATTGAAGCTCTCAATGTCTCTAAAACCCAATCCTCCCACTAACTTGGCTTTCCCCATCGTATGCCAAGAAATCTAGTGAACCTTCCTCTCTTGCTCCTGTTGTCCCCACCAGAAATTGTGCATAACCCTGTTCATCTATCTAATAAGTGTACCAGGGAGCTTAAAGACACTCATGCAATAGGTACGCAAAACTTGGACCACAACTTTTAACAGAATCTCTTTGCCAGCTTGTGAGAGGGACTTGAACTTGAAGTTGTTTACTCTCTTCTTCATTTTGTCTAGTATGTTTATGAAAGAACCAACTTTTGATCTCCCAACCATTGCAGGAAGACCAAGGTATTTTTCATGAGAGGAGCTTGATCTGACCTCTGCAATCTGCAGAATTAATTCTTGGGCAGCCTTAGGAGTGTTCCTGCTAAACTGTATAGAAGTCTTGTCTTTATTCAATCTTTGACCTGAGGCATATTCATACATGGATAGAATGTGGATCATCCTACTCCACTCAATAGCATTAGCATTGCAAAAGAGTAAGCTATCATCTGTAAAAAAAAAAAATAGATGATTAATGTGCATTTGGCCTCTAGCAATTGGGATACCTGATATGGCACCTCTCATCTCAGCCTTGTTCAGCATGTTACTCAATACCTCAGCACAAAGAATAAATATGTAAGGGGATAGAGGGTCCCCTTGCCTCAGCCCTTTAGAAGGAAGGAAACTCTGTTATGGGATCCCATTAATTAAAATGGAGTAAGAAACAGATTCAATGCAATTCATGACCAGGTTAACCCAGTCCCTAGTAAAGCCCAGTTTAAGTATCACAACTTTAAGGAAGACCCATTCAACTCGATCATATGTTTTACTCATGTCAAGCTTCATTTCCATATGACCTATCTTTCCTAACAGCTTGTTGTTCATAGAATGAAAAGCCTCAAAGGCCACAATCACATTGTCAGAGATCAATCTACTAGGCACAAAAGCAGATTGGGTAGGGGATATAATCTTAGGAAGTACTTTTTTGAGTCTGTTTGCAATGGTTTTAGAGATGATTTTGTAAAGGACATTGCACAAACTAATGGGTATTGAGACCTTTAGAAGGCTGGGGGAAATCCATCTAGACCAGGTGAGCTGAGGGGATTCATTTGAGATATAGCCTCTTCCACTTCCTTCTTAGAAAACTTCATTGACAAGAAAGATCTCATCTCACTTGTAACTCTAGCTTCCACACTGTCCAAGCAAGCTATGATGCATTCAGGACCTAAAGTTGTGAAAAGGTCTTGGAAAAAGGATTGGAATTGGTGTGCAATTGCATCTTAGGAAGCAAATTCTCTCCCTCTTCATCTTCAATGCACTTGATGGAGTTAGTCTTCCTTCTTTGGATGGCACATTGATGGAAGAACTTAGTATCCCCATCCCCATCTTTAAGCCATTTCTATTTAGCTCTCTGCTTTCAGGAGACATCTTCTTCTTCCAACAATTTGTCAATTTCCCTTTGGATTATTTTTATCTCTTCTCCAAGTGCCCTTGTGTTGGAACTTTGCAATGCATTGAGTTGCTTGGGTTTATTTTTGAGCTGTCTTTTTGAGAACCCAAAAGTATCCTTGCTCCATTCCATCGGTTTCAACTTGCAGCTGTGTAAAGAGTCCATTGTTTTGGCTAGTTTGTTGGGGAATAACATAGTTGCCTTCCAAGTGTCCTCCACCACCTTTTTGCAATCCTCTCTATTAGCCCACTTGGCCTCATACCTGAATGGCCTTGCTTTCATTGGCACCTCAAAGTCCTTAACATCCATGAAAATCAAAATGGGTTTATGATTAGAGGTGTGTACTAGCACTACCTCTACTACATGTGACTTCCACTGATCCAGCCATATGGAGTTGCCCAAAGCTCTATCCAATCTCTCTTTTGTGAATTGAGCCCCTTCTTTGATGTTGCTCCAAGTGAATCTGTCACTTTTGTACCCCAGGTCACTCAAGCCACAATCATTCACAGCTGAGTAGAAATCCTCCATTTGACAGAAGGGTCTAACAACAACTCCACTTATCTCATTATCTTTCATAATCTCATTAAAGTCTCCACAGTACAACCAAGCCATCTGGGTAGGAGGTCTTAAGGCCTTTAACAACCTCCAACTGTCCCTCCTTCCTCTAGTATATGGAGAGCCATAAAAACCAGTCAACAACCAAGTCTTGATATTTCATCATGGATTTTCAATGAGATGTGGTAATGAGAATAGGTATCAAGGGTACATTTGAGTTCATCCTTCCACATGAATGCCACACCACACTAAGTCCCCTACTGTCCACCACGAAACTATTGTCAAAACCTACTTTGCTTTTAATTTTTTTCAACTCTATCTGTCCCACACTTTGTTTCAATGAGGAAGATAATAGATGGGCGCTTATACCTTACTAATCTGTGAAGATCTCGAACTGTCCAGGGGTTCCCAAGCCCTCGACAGTTTTAACTGAGGCAGATCATTGCTAGTGGTGCTGCCACCCCTTACTCGAGGCAACTCCTTTAGATTTTTTGCTAGCATGTCCCTTTAGTTCAGTCAACAAAGAAGGATCTCCTGGTCTTTTGTTCCCATCCACCATAGAAACTTTGAAGTTTGAGAGATCAAAGAGAAAGACCTGTCTCAGGCCCTCATTTTCCACGTGGCTTTCATCCTAGAGTCAGCTAGTTCTTTGATCTGTTTGTCCAAAAACCTATCCATGGAGTTGATTTGACTAACCAGGCCCTCAACGTCTGCCTTTTTGGTAACTGACACCTCCACCTTTTCCCCCTCCTTCCTATTTTGGTTCCCTCCTTTACTATATAGGCTTTCCTGATTCGGCACAGGCTTTTCGTTTTGCCACATCGAGTCATGAAAGGTCTGGTGCAACTTATGGACATTCGAGGGTTGTCTAAGGGGGTGCCAACTTTATTCTGGTTCCCTAGGTCACACTGCACCTTTGTTGGCGGCCCCTCCCTTGAGTTAGAAACCGGTGAGTCAATCCTAATTTCCTGGGCTTCCTTAGAAGACTTCGTCCCTGAGCTGCCTCCTTGCTGAGCCTAGTAAGGTTTCTGGTTCATGTCACCACCGAAGTGTTTTACCTCAAGACCACTGATCTTAGCAGGGTTGGCCCTGAGCCAAGGACCATACTGGCTACTCTCTTGCTTCTTGAAATAACGATTGTTGCCATGGCACTGTTTGTTGTGTTTTATAGCCCCGTAAGCAAAACAGAAAGATGGGAGCCTTTCATACTTGAAGGGAATCCAATGTTGGGAACTGTCCACTGATATGAACATACCTTGTATTAGAGGTTTGGTAATATCCACTTCCACTCTGGCTCTCAGCACACTCCCCCATCCACAACCTGCATCTTCTGTCTCCACCTCAATAACGTTCTCCATTCCTGAAAACAACAAGGTACCAACCTTCCCAGTCATGCAAGCCATTGGCATGTCATGTGCCTGAACCCAGAATAATTCCTTTGTAAACGCTATATCCTTCAGAGAAACTTGCCCATCGATTTCCTGTAAGCACACTAACACCCTATCAAAAGACCAAGGCCTCCCATACAAGACTTTTATCTTGTCACGTTCATGCTAAAAGTTGAACTGTAGCCAACTCTCGGGTCTCCACACCTTGGTCATGGTTGATTTGAATGCATGTCTGTTCACCACCCTATCTGCATTGATTAGTATGACAAGACACCTTCTCCCTTTTTCTACAAGTTGTTCTAAAGCTACATTCTCTACCCTCACTGTGTCTACTTCCTGCTCCGTCAGAGTCCACCCTTCCCATTGCTTTTGAATGTCGTCCTCCATGTATGCTCTTATCTATAGACCATGTCCAAGAGACCTCTCCTTGTAGAGCAAAGACTAAAACCTCACCTCACAGAGAGAGGACCCATAAAAATTGACTTATGCAAGACTTCAATTTGTTGAGATGTTGAACGCATATTCTGTAGTATGGTCTCCACGTGCTATTAAATCTTATGAAAAGTGCAAATTATTCTTTAATAAATGTGTTGTGGTGGAAGCATTCAAATAAGAAACATTATATATACAAAAGAAAAAGAAACTAATACCATCTAATAATTTAACTGTACATTCTCAAATACTAAGCTTTTAGTAAAATCTCTATCCAACTCGAGCCAACATGGGTTCATTAGTATCCAATACACATAACCTACATTCGGTTTGTCCCAGTCTCGAAAATACATAGCAAATGTTTACAAACCAACACCGGTTGGCAAAAGTTTGCATTGTATTGTAACTTTTACAGACCTTTTACACAAAAGAAAATTTGTCATGATCGTCCTTATTTTCTTCATTTCCTTTTCCGGTTGGATCAATTGTACCTGCAAAAATTGTAACCCTTGACATGCTTTAGGTACTTTGTATGTGTTTTCTATTATTTCATGCGTGAACCAAAGTTGTTATTTTATGCTAGTTAACTAGTTATGTATTGATGATCATTTTTTTCGGGGTATTGTTGTTAGGAAGCCTAGTTCGAGTTTGGATGAAGCCTAATCTGCCCATTTTTCTTCCGAACGACCACGATGTTAGATAACCAACTGGTATAGATGCAGGGCTCAATAAAACCGGCCTACCAAAAGCAGCCACCGATTCCCTTTTTTATTTTTTTGTTATTATTATTTTTTACTTAGTGATTAAGGAAGTATTTTTAAATGATACTGTGAATTTTTTTTAAAAAAAATATTTAAAGGTATAAAAAAATGTATGAAAAAAAAGAAAAAAAAAAAAACACGTTTAGTCTGTTTGGTGGCCACCCTTTGGTGGCCTTCATCTGTGTACGTAGCAGCATCCTTTGTTATTTTTATTGAGGCTAAATAGAAAGGTTTGGGTTTGGACCCTAAGAGACTTTGGGTTTATGTTTGGATTTATAATTGATTGGAGATAGATTTGGGCTAGGTTAGTAATCCAAGATCCAAGAGTTAAGCCCATTATATGTGTATGAGGAATCAAGACCAAGACCCATGAAAAAAGGGCCCAAAATCGTGACCCATCTAACTAGAGGCCCATGTCTTGTGTTAAGACCCAAGGACCTGACTACACCATGTATTATAAAACTAGGTTACCCCATGCACATAGATTTACCCTAAGGTTTCCTTTGTGTTGTAGGCTTGTAGCCTACAAACTCCCTTCCAGCAAGTCCACTGCCAAGCCTTGTGGCCAAGAACCTTCGGTAGTAAACCCCGACGCACCACACCTCAACACGAGGGGTTGTACTACAAACCACTCGGTCTCTCTCTCTCTCTCTCTCTCTCTCCACCAACCTAATTGCTAACTCTCCTCTACAGACCAAGTCGTCCAAGCCTCCACCGTTCTGGACCATCTTGTAATACCGTCATTATCAGGTAAGCCTTGCAACGTTGAACCATACACACGTGTACACATGTGGGAAAACAGTCTCTGTTTTGGACGTAAGGCTAATCACCAAGGATCTTAACTCACTTCACCAACCCTTCTCCCTCTCAACTACACCACAACATCGCCCAAGTCCAGGCCAAGTATAATACCTGGTGGATTAATTATTAAGCTTAATAAATTAAAATCTAGATCTTCATCTTAAATTTTATTTTAATATATTCATTTACTCTATTTTTGGAAATTTGGTGTCTTTTATTATAAAAATAAAAAATAAAAACCACATATGAACTTGAGTGAGCAGAGACTCGAAATGAGTTCGAAATTTTTGAGCATAATGGCTTACTTGCTTGGAATGACTGAGCATACTTGCTCGAATGATGCCAAACGCGGAAGGACTGAGCATTATGGCACATGAGAGTATTCCACCAAGCCTTAGGGTGTCAGAGTAGACACTAGGGTATAACATGGGTTAACTTAACTGACTTTCAATTTTACTTTAGCTGTAAGGATCCACTATAAATTAGGGGGACCGATAGTAACTTACAGAGAAAAGAGAGAGAGAGAGTGCAAAGTGAAGAACTGAAAGGCGAGGTGAGAGTATCAGCAAGGAAAGAAAGAGATTGAGGGTAAGAGTTAAAAGAAGGAACAGGCGAGCCAAGAGTGAAGAGTGAGAGTGTCAGGCGAGAAAAGAAATTAGAGCATCCGTGAGAGTAGGCGAGGTAGCTGAATGTGGTACCAGTGAGCGTGAAATAAAGAAAAAAGAAGGAATAAAAAAGAGAGAAATTACTCTTAACAATTGTTAAAAACTTACTGATTGAAGTAAGTGGGAACTGTGCCAGTTCTACGAACAAGTCTTGTGGATTATTTATTGATATTTATTAGCTATTAATATATTGTAAATATGACTAACCATTTATTTTTGATTTTGTTTTGGACTTAGGACCGGTTGTTGAAATATTAATTTTTTTTTGTGATATTAATTATTTGTCTTTACAGCATTTGTTTGCTAATTTTTTTTAATAATTGAAAATGGTTAAAACTGACAAGCATGTGTCCTTTTTTCCGCCACTCATTAAATTGTGCATACAAAAGACATTGCTTCAAGCATGTCTCTATAACAAGCTATATCTTCGTGCAAAAGACATTGTTTTACACATATCCCCATAACAATCTTATGGAATTATGGAAACAAGGTTGGCCAATTTGTTATAATTTAAGACTCAACTAGAGATGTTTTGATTTTGAGATTGGTACCATATTTGATTATGAGACAGTGTAATACATTCAATGGTGCTAGATGTAGTCGTTGGGCCATAGCAAGTGGCCACGAGTGCTGTGAGAGGACAACCCTATGTGATGAAGGGGATAAAGATCGCACAACCCAACGACTTCAACCTTGCTCGGATCAACTGATACTCTTTGACTTGAGATTACGTGCCCTAAAAATTTTACCTCCTTGAGCCAAAACTCACATTTGCTGAATTTGGCATACAACCCTTGTTCTTTCAGCCCTTCCAATGCCAAACGAAGATGTTGCTTGTGGTCTTCTTCATTCTTCGAGTATATCAATATGTCATTGATGAATACGACAACAAAGTTATCCAGGTAGGGTTTGAATACTCTATTTATCATATCCATGAATGCGGTGGGGCACTTGTTAGACCAAAGGACGTCACTAAAAATTCATAGTGACCGTATCTAGTCCGAAACGCCGTTTTAGGGATATCCTTCTCCCTAATCTTGAGTTGATTGTAACTAGACCTTAAGTCTATCGTTGAGAACATTGATTGATGGGGAATGGTTCATATCACTGATCCTCCTTGCAATTGATCTAACAGGTCATCGATACGCGATAACGGTACTTGTTCTTAACCGTTACTTTGCTTAATTCCCTATAATCAATGCACATCCTTTACAATCCATCATTCTTCTTAACGAATAGAACTGACGCTCCCCAAGGTGATGGACTAGGTCAAATAAAGCCCTTTTGCAGTAGTTCTTCTATTTGCTCCTTCAGTTCTTTTAGTTCTAAAGGGTCCATACGATAAGGGGCTTGATGGACAGGGGTTGCAGTGGGTTCTAGCTCTATAATGAACTATGTTTCTCTATCAGGGCGTAATCCTTGCAGATTGTCAGCGAAAACCTCATGATATTCCTCAACTACAGGTATCCCTTGAATCTCCTTATTACAACCATAATCCTCCAGTATGAATGCTAAGTAGGCCGTGACACCACTAGTGATGCATTTCCTTGCTTGCAAAGCCGAAATTAGAGAGGAGGTAGCCTTTACAGTCCCTCCCGTATGACTGATTTTCCCACCTAAGGGTGAATCGAAGATAATCTCCTTGCTCCAGCAATCTAACCTAGCACAATGTTTGGATAACCTGTCCATTCCTAGTATAATGTCGAACCCTAGTTGGTTGAAGACAATCAAATCGGCTTCCATCGATCTCTCTTTCAGGGTTAATAGGCAATTTTTCAACATGCGAGTATAAGTGATTGTGCTTCCATCAGGAATTGACATTACCATAGCTTGAGGTAACATCTGAGTCGGCAGGTTAAATGTGTGTGCAAATGCCGCAGACACAAAAGACCTTGTAGGGCTGGAATCAAACAAAGTGCAAGCCGTGTATTCGTATAACGTGATTTTACCTAAGGTCTGATCAACTACTAAGTACTAAGCAACTATTTAAAAAGCTAATTTCTAAAGATGGGTATTTAAAGAAAAAAATATCAGTGATGACTCCCATCTCTTCATCCTCGGGAACCTCCTCGTTTAACTCTCCAGGGGCGATGTCGTACACACGAGCTTGAACAGGTGTGGCCTCTGATTGGGCCGATTGTTAGGAGCGTTCCTTGCACCTTGCGCATTTTGAGGGCACTCTCGTATCATATGTCCTAACTGACCACATTGGAAACATACTCCTAAACCCATTCAACGTTCTCCACTGTGATTCTTCCCACACTTCTTACAGGTAGCAGGTGGAGCTATCATAATGCCTTTGCCCTTGTTGGCTCCCTGTATAATCTTTCTTTTGGCATTACTCCCTCATGTAGAGAAGGAAGAAGTCCTCCTTCGCTCAAGGTTAATTTGGGCTACCACATTCCTTTGTTCTGCTTCTATTATTGTGGCCACGTTAACCAACTCCTGGAAATTATTGATGCGGGACCCAACTACGTAACTGAAAATCTGTGGTTGCAGTGCTCCTTGGAAATTTTGAGCCTGCATCTTTTTAGTGGCAATAAGATGCAAAGCAAACTTTCTCAGCTCCATGAATTTTGCAGCATATTGCTCAATTGTGAGATTGCCTTATACCAAGGTGGCAAACTCTAGGGCCTTCTGGGTCTTCATCGATTCAGGGAAGAATTGATTATCGAACTCCTCTCTAAACCTATCCTGGGTCAAGGTAGTGATGTTGCTCAATTCCTTTATTAAAAGTTGCCTTTTGGTATCCCACCAGATATCGGTTTCTCCTAGTAGTAGATGCCTTGTGTATTGTACTTTTTGCTCCTCTGTACAACCGTTGATCTCAAAGGTCCCATCTAGATCTAGTAGCCACTTGTTGGCCTTTATGGGTTCTTCAGTTCCCGTGAAATTAGGGTATCTGTATATGAGAAACTTCTCATACGAACACCATTGGTTCTCCTGCCTCTCAGCTTGCGGGCGTTGTTGGCTTTGCCTCAGGATTACCTCCTGTTGTTGTATCATGGTTTCCATCATCTGACGAATTGCATTCTCCAAGTCACATCCTCCATCCAAACAACAGTCCTGATCTTGACTGGCATTGGATCCTTCAGGGTTTCTTTCCCTTCTTTCACGTGCCAAGCTACTTTAATTCTCCAAATCTTGTGAGGTACGAGCATCACATCCAATTCCTGCTGCAAGATTTCAAGCCTATCAAGTCTAAAGATTAAATCCTATACTCTCACATATTATTCCTAGGGACATGTGGGTTTACCAAGAGACGTAATTGCTCTGATACCACCCTGTGACACCCTAACCTCCTCTTGGGATGGAACAAAGACTTAGAGCGTCGGGACATATAACACATGGTTATATACCCCCGTACATGACAGTCAATATACAATGCATCCTATAAGTGTAACTAGTAGAATGTAATATTCACAGCAGATTAAGGGTGAAAATATAGCTTATGCCAAAATAACTAAAAGCATCCCAATACATTAGTGATCCATTATGAGTTCAAAACCAAATAGCAGCATAAGCTAAACATAAAGAGTCTTCAAATCTAAATCAACCGCTTCATGCGTTCTAGAGCATGAAGGACTGTGCTATGAACATAAGGATAAGGTCTAGTCTTTTTTCATGGTCTAGCTCCTCCTTATCAGTTGGATCCAGTGTTCCATCCAGTCTGTCCTCCTCGAATCCTGACACAACTTCTATCATTCAGAGTGAAATGATAGTGGGTCCAGAAGGGGTGAGATTTAATTGAAATTTCAGTAAGTTAAACAACCAACGTCCATAAAGATAAATTATACATGAAGAATGATAAATATGTGAAAAATCCGTGTGCATCTCCCATCTAGATTCCTTAACATTTTCAGAAAAACTGAGACACTTTCTTTTAGAAAACATTTTCACTTTACTGGCAAAATAATCATAATGTTTCATCATCACTAGCAATTCATACTTGATCGTAACATCATAACGTGTGATAACTTCATAGTTCTCCATATGCACTGTGAGTACCTGTCGGTGAACGTAGTACAACTCACGTCGAAACTATGTTGTTTGCAGACTCGTTCTCAATGTATTGATAATATAACATAACATCATAACATGTACACCCACCAGTCTTAGGTGTCATAAAATTTGATTTCACTTCGGCGTTCTTTAAAAAGAACTCATTCGAAACTCATTGATTGTTCTTTGTCAACCCAGCGGTTGTCACTCCATTCTTAAACACTCCAGAGTGGATAGAGGAGTTTCACTAATATAATTCTCCATCCTACCCTTTAGGATCATGACATAAATTTTTTTTATGCAATGTTTTGAACAAAATGTATTTCATGACATGTGTATATATAGTAAGTTCTATGAAAAATGACATTTATATATGCAATATGTAAATAATGGTAAAAATTTGACATTTCATGTAAAAATGCACTCAATGTATCATATAATAAGATATTTTATGATGAAAATGACAATTGAAACATGAATGTGACATTTATCAATAAATCATAAATAACTTATCAATGTGTAAGTTGGAGGCCAACTTACAAATTTCCTGAGTTTGAAAAGTCGTAGCATCTAAAATTAAATTCATGTTAAGCTAGGATTTATACCACTATGGATAAGATTCATAATCAAAGGCTTCAAAAATAATTATTTACAAAAATACCCTAAACTTTTAAAAATTGTCGTTAAGGCCCTAAATTTTTACTATTTGCAAACAAATCTCAAATTTAACCAAACTTCATGGATCTCATATTTTTCATATTCTAAATCCATATATTACCCTTAGAATTTTAAAATTTAAAGTGGAACTAGCTCAAACAATCTCAACCCATGGCATGCACTCTGGTTGATGCCTTAGTGTGATTTCAACTATTGATCTTGATCCCTATGACTACATGCTTATGCAATTTTTCTTAGTCACAAACAATCACTATAGTCCTTAATGATATGATAAAGGTCAATATTTTGGTGAGCAAGTTCATCCCAACACTTAATTATGGCTAAAAACCTTAATATTCATTAATTCTCTATTAATCAAGTTTGATGTTCTTAGTGCAAATCATCAAGGCATGCTTCCAAAAATTTACCCAAAATATATATTTTCATTCTTATCCCAATCTGAAGGTTTCTATATGCTTAATCATCAAGCCCAGATAGAATAAAACAAGCTTCATGCCTTAATCACAAACTTACTTAAAACCCATGCATGTTTTGATGATCAAAACAAGATAGAATTAAAACTTATCATGACATGCTTTTAAATAAAAATAAAACCTTTCATGATCATTTATAAGACATTAATAAATCATAACAAAATATGCTAAGACATGCCATAGCTAAATTTTTCACTTAAAACAATTTAAACACTTAAATCATCCTTAATGAACCTGGTTTTGAGTCAAGCATAGTAACCTTTTCTAAATTCATCCAAAAATTACTTCAATACGTAAAATCACAACTTGACATGTAAACTAAGATCTAGGGCAAGAATACTTACAAATTTTGTAGCCCACTCAAGCTCCTAGCACAAGAACTCCAAGAACACTCCAGTTCACTCACCTTTCGGTTTCTCACAAAACCTAGGGGGAAGATGGCTCTCAATGCTCAAGGGGGAGCTGGAGATGAGGTGTGGATGAAATGAGAGGGTGGATGGGCCTTTTATAGGTGGGCAATAAGTTGGAGACGTTGGCCTTAGTCTTTGGGGATTAGATGAGGTGGGCGGTGGTGTAAGGGGCTGAATTTTCAGCTTGCACTCCATCACTTTCTGTCACTTGTGCAGAGTGAATAGCCTCCTAAAACCACCATGATTTCATCACTTCGGGTGCTACATTGCTCCTAAGGGTGCTAGTCAAGTCGTGGTGCAGAAGAAAGAGGAGAAAAGCTATTAAAAAAACCATCCATGTGGCTGACAGGTTCAAGTGGTTTTCTTAGGCAAATTTGATCATAACTTTGACTAATCTTCTTAGTTCTTCTTCAAGGCTGAATTGTGCAGGTGTAAGGTCAATTATTGAAGGCTTTTTTAGGTGGCAGAATGTGGAGGGTTGGCTGCCATGTGATCATGGAGGTGCAGCTCAAAGAAGATGATGCAATGGAGGGTGGTTGCCCAGTAGAGTGGTGCACAAAGCCATTCGGTTTTGGTGCCTTCTTTGGGTGGAAAAACCTGGTCAAAGGCTCTTGATGGCCATGAGGGCCTCTTGGGGATTGGGTGGTGCTGGAGGTGGGGTGGGGTGGTGGCTCAGCCATGGGTAGATGGGTGGTTGAACCTTAACCAATCTGGTTCCCATCCAACTAGTCTTTTGGGTGTAATTGTTTTTGGCTATTTGGTTTGGTTTTTTAAATGAAGTTTTGTTCAAGGCTTGGTCTAGGTTTAAAGGGGTCATGTAAGGTGTTTAAGAACCATAGTGCTCTTGAGAAAAAGGCACAAAAGATTGGCCTTAAGGGCAAAACAGTCCATTGCACCCAAAGGGCACACATGTGTGCCGATTGGTGTAGTTTGGGGTTTGATATGTCATTTTCTTCTAATGAGATGTGTGGAGGTTTATCTAGGGTCTTAATATGATCTAAGAATGATGTAATTGAATAATAAAACAAGAAAATTTCAGATCAAGAAGGTTAGAAAGATTAAGAAAGAAAATTAAGTTCCAAAACATGGTTTAAAGATCACTAATCTTGGGTAAGTTGATTAATAGTCTTAACCAAATTTCAAAACTTAATTTGGGTTCTTAGGGTATGACATGGGCTTAAGAAAACCCATGGTTTGGTGTATTGAGCTTTTAAATTGAAGAGTGAAATAGAAGCAAAACAAGACTTTGGGCCTTGTGGGCTTAAAAGGGCCATTATTGTGGGTTAAAGGTCCATGGGTAGTTAGGTTTGAGTGAATGGGAGCCTTGTTTTTAGATTTTGAGGGATTAAAAGATGCCTTAAGATCCACTAAGATGGGACTTGAAAGGTTTTCCTTGACATAATTGGGCCATGAGTCAAAATCTAAACTAAGCTTGGCCCAAATGCCTTATGCCTTCCTCATACTTGGGTCAAGGCTATTCTACCAAGTCTTGAATTCCTAAGAGGCTTGGTTTTAAGGCTTCTAAGGCTTGGCCCATAAATGTCTAAAGGTTCTAAAGGCCTTAATAGAATCACTAATTGTCTTGCTTCTCTAATCTTTTATGCTTAATAATTAATGACACTAAGTTTCATGGTCTAAATAAATCTAACTATTAACATTGAAGTAAATAAATAAAATAAGAAAAAAAATAATATAATAATAGTAGTAACAATAAAATAAAAGAAAAAAAAATTTAAAACCCAAACTCATAAGCTTAATCTAAGGGTGTTTAATGGCTAATCCTAACGGTTAATTAGGTAGGGTGTTACACTAACCCTTTTTCACTAAGAATTATACTGTTGCGAAGTTGTTATTGAATAATGTTGTGATTGTGTTGCGTTGTGAATTGTGGATTTTGGGATGGAGTTGTTTGTGATGTGAAGCTGTGTTGTGGACGTGTCTGAGATTATGTAGTTTGAAGTGTTGGATGGTTGCATAGTTTTGAAGTGTGTTCTGTGGCAACGTAGTTGAAGTGTTGGGCATTACTGTGCGGTTTGTATCATGGCCGTGAGTAGTGTGGAGTGATGGGACGTTGTGTCATGTGATGTAGTTGGTGAAGTGGCAATATGCTGTGAATTGATGGGACTAGGTGTGGAGTACTTTGAAGTGACGGGCGTCGCTGTGTAGTTGTGTTGTGGCTGTAAGTAGTGTGAAGTGACGGGGTTGTGTAGCTGTGGAATGGCAGGATGCCACCAGAAGTGTTGGGATGAGCCATGTAGTTTGAAGTGCTATGTAAAGTGATTGGATGAGGCATAACCATGATGTGGTTGTACGTCATGTAGGTCGTGTGAAGTGTCGGGACAAGCTAAGTAGTTGGATGGGTTGCATGAAGTGTCATGTTGTATGGGTTTGAGTTGGAGGTTAGTATCAGAGTATGGAGCTTGTTTACACAAGCGGACATTAGTGGATTATATATTGATCTTAGGTGATAAAAAGGGTAAGGTACATGTGTAATTTGGTTGGACACATGTGCCGGATAGATTTATCATATATGTAATGGATAATCTATCTTAAGCATGAGTACACGATGTTTAAGTCTCAAGGTTGGCTTAAGTTGTGTATTATGCATGGTTGAGATTTCGATGAAGTGTTGGTTATTGTGCATGAATGAATAAAAGGATATGTGTATTGACTAGGATTAGGTTGTATAACTTGGTTTGTTCAAGTTATGCATCGGGATGGATGGTTTGGTAGGAAAAGTATGATGCATGTGGCTGTGTATCTTAGCCTTTAAAGTGAATCAAGGAGGCTCACTTTGAAGGATAGGAACATGAGAACGCTCTGTGTTTGAAAGGTGATCTCAAGTGGGTCACAATTTACGACCTTGAGATTGAGGAAACGTGATAAAGGAAAGCATAAAAGATGGACTGAGATGAAAGAGTATGTCTGGATGAAGGAAGTCCAAGTCGAAAGTAGTTTATGTATTTTTTAAATTTAAGTTATGCACTTGAGGAAATGAATAATGTGAGGTTATGTTTGCATGTGGGTTGCCATCTGACACACACATTAATGGACCAAATGAAATGAGTATAGCATGGAGTCCAGGTAATTATTATGTTCATACTTTTATAGAGTTTTCTATAAAATATCAACTTAAATCACAACTATAAAATACAGAAAATTCCACAAAATATTAATTTATTTAATCAATCCGAACATCTAAGTTCCTCCATGAAAACAATAAAAAAATTCCCAATAACATAAATTAGAAATTTTCCAAAAACTCGAAAATATCATCAACTCATCAAATCAAAATACCCGAAAAATAAATCAGTTTACTAACTGCGACTCTCAAATAAGCACTTGTACCCTCAAACACTTATTCCACTATGATCATCACACCTTGCTAAACTTCCTACTCTTGTTCTCCAGCTGAACCATCAAAATTATCTGAAAAATAATTAGTGATAAGGGTGAGTTATCAACAACTCAGTAAGTAGAAGATATATACTAGTGTGTAAACATGAGCATTTACAGAATTCAAAATGCAGAAACAAAATATTTTCTTTCAGAATGTAGAATCAGAATAACATTTTCATAATGCAGCATCAGAACATGTTATCAAAAATATAAGAGCGAAAGTTCAAAAATATTCATAATCAAAATCCCTTTGGCATAGCATAAACTGAAACATCACATCTTATCTTATCATATCAGAACAAATACCATGTTTAACTCCCGTGGTAGAGTTGTGCAAACCCCAATAGCTAATCGAGTAGAAACAAAATGTAAATCTTCCCCTTATTCATTCTCGGAGCCCCAAGTGTACACATAGGAAAGACCACGTAGAAAACCACTTTGTTTCCAAAGTGGGTGCACCAGAAACAGAAAAGTTGGTACCAATCCAAACAGAGGCCACAGTTTTACACCTGTGGTGAAGTCAGAACGGAACATAAACAGAAACAGAATGTTATGCTAGAGGTTTTCAGAAATCACATCATATCGTATCAGAGTACAGAAAATCTTAGGAACAGAACAAAATTATATCACAAAACATATTTTATGCACAAAATTTCATATTCGCTCTCTTTTTCAAAGTTCAGAAACGGAATGTCAAAAATAAGCTCATGTCTACACCCATCATGACAGAAAATACTTTCTTCTTAAATAGAACTTCATGAGTAATGCAGAACAAATAACTGAGGTAATTCAAATTTATTTTCATAACCAAATATGTATATTTTCCAAAAATCAACCTCAGCTCATTTTATTTTAATGCAAAGTCTAGCATAGGAACCCCGCTTACCTGAACTTCTTAGCTTTTTCATAATTTTCCTAAAAAATGTTGAACAATAATTAATCGTCACCAATAAAATAATCACGTAATTTTTGTAAATTTCCAATTAATCATCATGTATTTCGATATTTAATCCTAAACTTCTAAAATAACCTATTTACTTCCCCAAAACCTAAAATTATAAATCATCACTTTTTAAAATCATCAATGTTGATTTAATAACCTTGACTAAAACATTTATAAGTTTGACCTATTTATTAATGAAACAACTTATAAAGTTTAATACGAGATAATATACTTATCCCAAAATATTTTAAAATAAACCATAACTATTTTTTTAATAGACTAAATCATATCTAAAATGTAAAAATAACATTACACCAATATTTTTTACTCTTAAAATAAATATTTACTTAATAACATGTTAAAATAATTTTCTGTAATCATAATTAAATAAGAGTTTGTTAACACATAATAAAATTTTTAAAACACCTTAGCATAACTTTCAGTTCAAAGGGTAAAAAAGTAATTAACAATATTAGTGTAAGATATAACTTAGAACCATGTAATATACTTACATAAACCAAAATTATTTGAAGGAAAACAGAGGCTACGTACGCGATATGGGGGGTTCACCTGACTGAAGGAGGTCGCAGCAGGGCAGGCGAGTGGGAGGTGGCTGAGACACTACGGCGGGACACTGAGAGAGAGAGAGAGAGAGAGAGAGAGAGAGAGAGAGAGAGAGAAATGAGTGAGAGAGAACGGGGGGTGAGAGAGAGTGTAACCGTGAGGGAAAAAAATATGGAGGAGAGTCAGTGGGCTCACCGATCGGCACAGGGTGACAAGGGTGTCACAGCCAGTGATTGCTGCTGCTTTTACGGTTGTTTCTGGCATGAAAGAGGGTGTTTGCAGTGGCTCACGATGGAATAACACTCTGAGAGAGAGAGAGAGAGAGAGAGAGAGAGAGTTGTACGCATCATGCAGCGTGCATGGGACTTTGGACGGTGGCGCTGCACATCACTGGTCAACGGCATCTTATGTGGAGTGGGTAGTGGCTTAAGGGCAGTGGGTATTTGAGACAAAATACTCTGTTTTTGAGAGCCAAAACAGAGGTACATACGATTTCATGTGGGCTGGGCGTGGTGGTGATCTGAGGGAGGAGCAACAACGTGGTTGACTTGGCTTCGGGGTGCGAGGCTCCTGGAGGCTACAATATCACGGAGGCTATGGGTTGCGGGGTGGCCGTAAGGGTGCATCTACGTGGGAGGCTACGGTGTAGTTTCGGTTTGTTCTTGACTCTCGGTGATGGTGAAGCAGCGTCTCCGTGTTGAGTGGCTGAGAAGTATGGGTCAATGGGAGTTGGGCTGGCGGCTTGTGGTGGCATTTTCCGACGTGGGTGGTGTTTTTTTTGTCTTAGTAGGTGAGGACCAGGCTGCGGTGATGCTTGGAGGTTGATTTTTGTGCGGCAGCTGGGTGAGCCGCGATTGGGTGGTTCTGTGATTGTTTCTGCATGTGGAGTGGCCAAAAAGCAGTGCGTGGTGGCAGACGGGGAAGACGGCAGCAACGGAGTGGCTACTTAATCTAAGGTTGAGGATGAACGATAAAAGCGTGAGGAATGAGTGTGAACTATGAAGTTAACCTTGGAATATATATAGGAACAGAAAAAAAATAAAACCCTAGCGAAGCAGGAAGTAGAGACGTGCATGAAGTGAAAAACAGGTGCGTGGCGTGCATGGCATGGAGACTAAAGGGATTTTCACGTCTTGCGTTTTGGATGGGGCTTTTTCCTAAAATGAAAATATATATATATATATATATATATATATATATATATATAACTTGTCCCACTAATTTTCAGTCCAATAAAAACTTCTCCTAATCCAACGTATTTAAAGATTTAAATCTACTCAGCAAAATCTCAGAAATTATTCGATATCCATAAAAATAATATAAACAATTTGAGCTCGTAGTCTATTCCAACAATAATTGCAAAATTTCAAGTGGGCTTTTCATAAAAAATTTTGGACGCGAATTCCTTGCTTGGCCCGGGTGTTACAGTATATGTATGTATGGCCTTCCTTGGCAGCTCCTATTTTTGCACCCAAAAGTAATAGTTATATGCATGTGAATGGATGCTATATGTAGTAACTACTGTCTTTATTTTAAATGATAAAGTGAAATGTTAATATTTATGCCCAATGCTTTTAAATGATATTTAAAGTGACGCGGTGAAAATGTATTTTTAACTAACATTATGAAAGAGATTTTAAACAAGGCTATGAAATGATTTTAAATGATGAATGATGTCATGAATTGATGTTTACGATGATGCTCATGTTTATGCTTTTAAAGGATGTTTTAAATGTTGAAGATCAAGTTTATGCTTTTAAAGGATGTTTTAAATGTTGAAGTTGAAGTTTATGCTTTTAAACGATGTTTATGAAATGAAGGGACTGATGAAAGGAATGAAAAGGAATGGATTGAAAGGACTGAATGAATGAAAGGAAATGAATGTTTTAATATATGAAAATACGTAAAAACCATGACTGAATGAATGGGTACCAAAGGACTGGGTAGATTGCAATATCGGGTAAGTAGTACTAGCGGTGCACCCAGTGCTACCCCCTAACTGAAAGGGATTCCCAACCTGTGGCCATGGGCAGAATCCAGGTCCAAAAGACCGCTAACCCTAACACACGGGACTTAACAATGTGTACCGGCCATAGGAAAAGTGAAAAGAGTTCATTTGAATGTCGTGTAATCATTTAGCTCTTTATGAATGAAAAGTACAAGGTGTGGGAAATGTTTTATGAAAGGAAATTTTTTTTTAAAGAAAAACCCCACCTTGTAAAGTTTTAAATGAAATGAGTGCTTATGTAAAGTATGTAGATGAATGTGAATGCATGACTGAAAACATATGTTAGTATATTTTGATTGTATGAAGTAATACTTACTGAGTATTCGACTCACGTTAGTTTTTATGTATGTTCCTCCCCCTCCCAGAGACAAAGTGAGGAAGAAGTGTCAGGATAGACATTGCCCAAGGGAATTGTGACAAAAGTCTAGGCAAGTTTTATGTAACGTATGAAATATTTTTTTTTTTTTTGTAAAAGGAATTTTATTTTAATTTAAAGATTTATGTTGCAAACTCTATTTTAACTTATGAGTAGGTTTTTATCTTACACTTAGAATCTTTTATATCCTGGGAAGGAAAGGAAAAAGTTTTAAAAGGGTCAATAATTCTCGTTTCATTTTCAAAACCTATTTTCTAAAGTCCCACCATAAGGACGGTCATTACACGACTGTTTACACTCGTGCCACAAACACTGCCTCAGACCTTCGCCACACTTTAGCAAGACGATTTAGGTTTGCAAATGTCACACTTGCGATTGGGGATTATTTATGCCAATCGGTTTGACTTTTCTAGCATCGTCATGCATCTCCGACTTACCCTCCTTGTGCGAGTCAATAGGCGGGTCCAGCCTCCTGGCAGCCCAACTTGATATGAACCCGCGAGAATGAAATCTCTTGAATCCGCAATCAATTTGAAAACTCTCCAAGAAAGCTAAATTCAAGTCAATGGATGGAAAACCTAGACCTGATGAGAACTCGTTTCAAGAACCTAGATTATATCAAAATCTAGACCCGTTGAATAACCCGTCTCAAGAACCTAGATTACAAAGGAGGAACGTCACAAAGGTTGTGATTTACCTTTGATAAGTTCAAGAGTTCAATCAAGAACAAGAGGAGAAAACTCAAATCACAAATAAAATTCAATATTGTCTAACCTTCAAATGAGGCTACAAGGAGTATTTAAACTAAACCTAATTAAAACCCTAGCCAAAATAAAGCCCATTTTTACCAAAAATGCCCTGATGAACAGTGTCGCGCTACAGTACCCGCGGCTATAGTACGGCTACAGTAATGCTACAGTACCTCTTGAAACCCTAATTCCTAAAAAGTAACTTTCCAAATAAGCCATTGGCCAAAATACAAGGCCTTCTCGAAAACCCTAATTCATTAAAAATAAGACGTGTGGGCCAGACATCTTTAAGTCCACTTATTCTAAACTAATAAAATAAATCATTTAACCAAATTGGAAGTCTCCAATAACAATAGGCCATATCTCTAAGTTATGTCTTCCACAGCTTGAATCAAGTGGATCAAAGCTGGTTCTCCTACTTTCAAGCCCATCTTGAGTGTTGGGCTCTTGCTAGCTTCATTTCAAGTGGATTGCACCAATCCGTGCATTGCTTCCTTGATCTTCTTGGCCATTGATCTTGTAATTGGTCCATCTGAAACTTACAAATGATCTTTAAGTCTAGGCCGACTTTGGTTCCCATCACAACCTACCTCACGATGAGGCATGGGAAAGGTCAGGAACCGCCCAACATCTTACATCCCCGTGAGACTCAATGGGGCAAGTTTAGGTTGTGTTTGGTTGTTGAACCAAACTCAACTCAATTTCAACTAAATCATTGATGAGACCCACTAATTTTTTATCTTTCCATAAAAAATTTAAACTCATTTCGACATACTTCATACATTTTAACCTAAAAAGTTAAACTCATCTCAACCTAGAAAATTTAAACCCATCTCAATGCGATCCACAAAATACTGGAAGGGATAAAATATTCATCTCAAACCAGCAAAGTTAAACCCATTTCAATGGGATCCACCCATCTCAACTGAATGGTTGTGAGAGGGGTCATGACTTGTTATTTGTTTGGGATGAGGTGTGTAACCCAGGTTTGATCGTTTCGTATTTAAAGTTTGAATTGTCTATGCTAACTAACCCAGTTTATCTTAGTAGGGTAATGCACCTCATCCCAAACGAAAGACAAGTTGCGACCCCTCTCACGGTGGAGTGCGGGTCCAGCCTTTTGACTGTCCAACATTACTCCCTGGACATCATCTCCATCCACAAATGTTGAGTGTTTACACTCATGCCATAGGGTTATTGTAAACAAACTCTAACACTAACAGCAAAATAGAAACATTAATGGTGGTTCATATTAGAAGGGAAAATTCTACCCACACCATTGAAAAAAAAACATCGAAAGAATAAACGCCTTTTGATAACAGTATATGTTGAAACAAAACAAACTCAAAGCCTACTTACCATCCTCATGAGCGTCAACAGGCGGGAAAGGTGAGGAACCACCAGACCTCCCTTACGGTGAAGCGTGGGTCCAGCCACTCAGTTGCCTAACCACTTTACCTTCTCGTTGGGGGTCAACAGACGGGTCTAGTCTAAAGGGTAACCTCGACCTGCCCCACTGCAAAGTGCGGGTCCAACCTTTCGACTGTCCAACTTACCATCACCTTCATAATAAGTAGACAAGCGGAAAAGGTCAGGGACCGCCTAGCCTTCTAGGTGCTTGAATAGGCAGGCAAGTCACTTGATTGTTCGACCTCTCTTGCGCACATAAAAGAAGAGCTCCATGCTTGCGGCTAACACAGTCGAGCTCATCTCCCACCTAGCCTCGCACTAGGAAATATTCGTCGCTTAACGCAAGTGAAATGGATGACAAGGGACCCGCTCCCAAAATTTATTTCTCTACGGACTTCGACAGACTATTTCGATTGTATATTTTATCTTTAAAGATTTTCAAGGTCTTCTTTTGGAGCAAATTGTCCTTAAGAATTGCAGACAACTGAAAGGGATAAAATATCACAGGTCCAAAGTAGTTTTCCAAGCCCAGCCCATGGAGGGGAGGGTTTCATCAAAAGGAAAAAAAAAGAGAAGAAATGAGGGGACAAAAGGCTAAGGAAGTAAAAGAGTGTCAGGAGAAAAAAAAAAGGGATGAGACATAAAGGAGAAGTGATGTGACATAAAGCAAAGAAGGGTAGAAAATACAAAAAAAACTAGACGACTTCAAGCGGGCTTATTCTTCCAGACTTCTTCCGGACGGCTACTGGGACTTCTCCTTTAGTTTCTTTAAACTTGTGACCAGAGCACCAATGACAATGTCTCTTTCAAAAAATATATCTCTGGTCCCCCTTGAACAATAAGGATGAGAGACCATGAGAGACAGAAAAACAATCATATTGTAGTGGATTCTCCCCTCCCAAACCCCTATGGACGTAGGCATTATGTCGATGTAAATCTGGGTGTCTCTGTATCTTTATTTTCTTTGCATTTATTTCTTGTTAATAGCCATGGATGTATGCACGGACACCATACAGCCGCATTGAACCACCGCCGGGGGCTCCACACTACACCGATCGAGGCCTAAATCATCATAGCGGGCTGAAAATGACTATTTCTCCCCTTTCGGCCTATTGTGCACCTTTTTAGGCATTAACAGAGTTATTTGCCTAAGTTTGTCATTTTAACTCTAGAAACTTGAATCCATGATTTGATTTTATAAACTCTTGTTCATAAAGTTTTAAATCATGATTTGACTTGGATTTTTAAAGCTTTATAACTAGGGTTTTAGTTGGAGTTTTGATGAACATGCAATGAGATATATTTTTGTGTAATGTTTGGAGGATCTTGACTTCTTTGAAGTTGTGATTTGCTTTTATATGTTGAATATGGTGCTAAGATCAAGAGGACTTGAGTATCAGATTTATGGATGTATTATTTTAAGAATATATATGCATGCAACTTAGGGATTTAGTCATTTTAGTTCAAAGCCAAGCATGATTATATTTCTGGTCCTATGGTTAATGATAAAGCTGATTGTCATCTATTGAGCAAATTGATTTTTGTTGTTTAGTCATGCATATTATCAACTAAGTTTGAGTGATTAGCAAGTTAGTGGTTTTAGGACATATGATCCTTTGGAGTCCTTAGTCTCAAAATTCAAGTGAAGTGCCAAAGACATCAAGATTAGGTTCGGTTTGACCTAATCTTAGTGTTTTGTGTTGATTCTTTCAAATGCCAAGTTTATGGTCTTTAAAAAAAATGCATGGTTGGTATCTTGGCATGTTATTAAAACTAGGAATTTTATGTTAATATATTGCTAATTTTGGATCTTGGCATAAAGATGTGAATGAGGGCCAAAGAGCAAACCAAGTGAATTTTAAGGCTAAGATAGGTTTGGCCATGATGGCTTTATTGTATTAGATGTGAATTTTTGTTAATTCTCATGGACTTAGAATGGAATTTACATGAAGTATGTGTAAAGTTTGGAAAATTTTAGGGCCCATTTGTAATTTTTGAAAGTTTAGGAGCTTATTTATAAATCTCCAAGAGTTGAGAGCTAAATTTGCAAATAAAGTTCTAGGATAGAAAATTTGTTTTTCTCTGGTTAAATGAGAATATCTAACCCTAGAGCATCTCTTGTTTCAGCCCACTCCATGTTTTCGTTACACGAAGATAGCTGTATGTTAGCTTCTAACTTACTCATGATGTATTATAGCATGTGAGATGGTAAAACTATTCACGTGAACCATGACTTATATGTGCATTCAAGTTGAATTTTTTATGCCATGTCATGTCCTTATATGTTTCAATCATGCACATCTGTCACATGTCACAATCATCATCTCATGAAGCATGCAAGTATGTTACGAAGTATTTTTTTAAGTCATGCATAAAATGTCAAGTTTACACCATGGTGACCCCTTGAGACAAGACATCATGGTAACCCAATTAGACAAGACATCATGGTAGCCTCATGAGACAAGACATCATGAATTTGTTTGTTTAGGTAAGAAAGCATGTCATGTTTTCAGTAAACTTTGTTGTCAATAAAATTATGTTTTTAATAGTAAGTCCATGTTTGTCATGCATACATGTTATGTTTATTATCATGCATGCCTGATATATTGTTAGTAGCTTAGGAGCAAAACTTGTTGAGATTATAGATTTCACCGTGGTAGTCCGAACTACTATCCACCCCCTCGCCCCCTGTTGGAATGGTAGAAGATGTGTCTGAGCCAGATGGAGCACCGAGTCCTAGGCTGGACGACGTCGAGTAGATCAAAGAGTAGCCTCTAGGAGAGCTAATGGATGTACTTTTGGGGATGTGTATATGAATGGAACGTAAACATATTTTGGGATTAGTATTCTGGTACAGTGTATGATGATTAAAAAACGTTATCTATTGCAATTACTGCATATTGTTAGAATCATGCTAGATGCATTGCATCTTATCTGCCTTGTATAAGGGTATGTAACATTGTGTTGTATGTCCTGACGCTTCAATCTACGTCAAATCCCAAGTGGAGTTTGGGGGCATCATAGGTTAGTATCGGAGCAATACATCTCTGGGTAAACTCATAAAGTCTTAAGAGTTGGTACTAGAATCTAGGATTGGAATATTAGTGTTCTAATAGGCTTGAATTTTAGAAGTTTTGCGTAAAGCACTCAAATCTAATACATGTGAGCCTGTATCTTAGGAAGGAACACATGGCACGTGGTAGACTGTCCAAAAACCTAGTCTGAGGCGATAAGCAAGAGGAACAGAATCCTCCCATGGATGGAGGACACACCATGACAGAGGCCATTTTACTATTGACAGAAGTACTGAGACAACAAGAACAAGAACAAGAACAACAAGCCTAGGGGCATAGAGTAGAAGTCAGAGGTTGCCCCTACGAAAAGTTCCTCGTATACCGTTACCAAAACTTGATGGGAAATGAAGGACCTATGAGGGCAAACAAATGGCTGATCGATTTGGACCATACTTTTGATATTTGTGGATGTATGAAGGACCTAAAGGTATCTTATACCAGATACCTACAAAGTGAAGATGACATTTGGTGGACACCAGACGGTAGCTACTAGCAAGAGAACTAGGAAATCTAGCTACTTTGACTAGGGAAAGGTGCAGGAATTCACATATATGGTACAAGGAAATCTACTGGTTGAGTTGTATGCTATCCGATTTATGGAATTAGGGAGGTTTCCACCTCAGCTAATTTCTATGGAGAAGATGCAGGCCTAGAAGTTTCAAGGGGGCTTGCAACCAAGGATCTGTAGCCAAGTAGCTTACTTTCAAATCGAAAACTACCAAGAACTCATCAACGTAGTGACAGTCACAAAATTTAAACAAAAGGGCTTAATCGCCCAAATCAACTTGGAGAGACAGAGGACTTTTCATTGGAGAAGTTCAGAGAAGAAAAGGGTGTTCACTAGAGAAAATAAAGGCAAGGGCATCGTGATCAAGAGACAGATGCTGCCCACAAACCCATACTGTGGGAAGAGCGGAAAATACCATGGAAGTGAGTGCAGACTTGCTTTGGGGGCCTGATTCGGGTGTGATCGACTAGGTGATTAAAGACTACCCCAGTGTTGCTTCAAGGAGTGGAGCTGCCTCCAACGATAATAACAACCCAAGCCACAACCCCATGACTAGAGTGTATGTAGCCACTCCGGGAGAAGTGGATGCTGGCGATCCAGAAACAGAAGAGGGTGGCGTCATCACTGGTATTTCTCTAAGACCACTGTATCATTAAGGTTAGCTAAGATTGGTAGAATTTCCATTAATAGTAGTACTACCTCATTGCCCATGTTAGGAGATGCCAATCTGTTGAGATTCACGACTTGTGCACTATTCGATTCGGGAGCGTCGCAGTCTTTTGTGTTTGCAGTATTTGCATGGTTATGTATTTTGCAAACAGATCTGTTACCCCTTAAACTAGTAGTGACAATTCTCAATGGGAATACTATAGCCTGTACTTGAGTAGTTAAGGGATGCCTAGTAGAAATAGGGGTAGAACGGTGAAAGCCGATCTGATGGTTTTCTATTTAATGGAATTCGATCTAATTTTGGGGATGGATTGGTAATGCAGACACTACGCTAATATAGACTGTTGGAAGAGGGAAGTTGTGTTTGAGCCACGGAATGAGGTTAGGGTTAGCTATGCAGGAAATTCGATTAAAGCCACCCCTCCCATGATTTAGCCTTGCAAGCTAGAAGATGTATTGAGGAGGGTGCATTGGTGTTTCTGGCGATGGTGGTCGAAAAGTCAATAAGGAACGAAGAAGTTCAAGGGATACCTGTGGTAGAAGACTTTCCTAAAGTTTTTGCAGATGAGTTACCCGGATTACTGCTTGATAGAGAAACTGAATTTGGAACAGAGCTGGAGCCTGTGACAACTCCAATGCATAAGGCACCTTATCACATGACATCTCTGAGTTGAAGGAGTTGAGGCCTAGTTAGAAGAACTATTAGAGAAATGGTTCATTTGTCCAAGTTCTTCGCCCTAGGGTGCGCGTACACTTTTCGTAAAGAAGAAATATGGCTCAATGAGGATGTGGATTGACTATAAGGAATTGAACAAGGTGACGATAAAGAATAAGTATATGTTACCTTGCATCAACGACCTATTAGATCAACTACCTATTAGATCAACTACAAGGAGCATCGATGTTTTCAAAGATAGATCTATGATCGAGATACCATCAATTGAAGGTCAGAGAGTAGGATGTTCTAAAGATTGCTTTCAGGACAAGGTATGGCCAGCACGAGTTTTTGGAAATGTCCTTTAGGTTAACCAATGCTCCTGCGACATTCATAGATATGATGAACGGAGTATTCAAACCATATTTGGTTAGTTTTGTTGTCGTATTCATTGATGACATCTTGATCTATTCAAGGAGAGAGGAAGAACATCGAAGGCACCTTAGTATGGCTCTGACCATAGTTAAAGATTAGAAGTTGTACACAAAACTCAATAAATGCGAATTCTAGCTTCAGGAAGTGGAATTCTAGGGTCACATTATATCCAACAAAGGTGTAATAACCCGCAAGAAATTCAATGGATAAATTTCTTTAGACCTTAGTAACGTCACGAAATTCTGAAAAGATTTCACAATCCAACGATCTTTTAGGTTTTAGTTCATTAGTATAGTCAAATTTTATAAAATGAATTGCACCACTAGACTCGCATGATTATTTAAGATTTTATGATTTAATAATATTTTCTGCTATTTTTTAGGTGAATAATGACACCCGGGATAGCGCCATGTAGCACCCAGTTCAAATGATTGTCAAACCTCTATAGGGAATGTCCAAATCTACTTAGAATCACTAAGATTACTTTTTTGACCGACACTTGGCACATTCTAACCCACTCATTGGAATGGTAGTAAGGACACTTGTCACATAGTGAGTTAGGTGTGATGGAATAGAGGGTAAATCAAGCCATGTGATTGTGCCACCTATGCAAACACTATTTCGACCACCCGAAACACTTTCTGACCAACCAAGATACGGCTTCAACCCTAGTGAAAGCCCAAACCATTGGATCTCAATTGAAACCCTAAAATCCTTATGATGGCCGAAACCCTAAACCTTGATTTCAAACCCTATTGTGGTCTAATTTTCATTAAGTGTTTAATCACTAGGATTTATCACTTCTACATACTATTAATCACTCAACTTTTCACTCATGCACCCTTAACCACTCTATTATATCTTGGTATTCACATTGGGCTAAGAAAAATTAAACTTGGACTTGATCCAACCCAAACCCTAAACCAAACCCCAAATGTACCCTAAGTTAAGGCCCATTCGGTTAGGCTTATTTTGGCCCATCAAAAACCACCTCCAATGCAAAGCTTCTTGAGTAAGCTTCCCCCACCACCCAAGGCAAGCCCTATGGCTGACTTGTCAGCCTAAATAGTGTTTGGATGGAAAGCCAAAAAGCAACACTAAACATCCCCACCCTTCTTAGTAGCCCAATTCCTTGGCTAAGTAGCCCATAGTTTTGCCCATCATTATGGCTACAAAACCACAATCAAGAGGTCATTCAGCCTCCTAATGTTAGCCCTCTTTCCCTATAAAGGGCACCCAATGCATTTCCTTCACCTCTTGGTTATTTTGAATTAACTTGTTTGGAGAGAACTCGGGTGAGAGCTTCATATAGTTTTCCTGGTAGTTCTTGCATTGCATTTTCTAACCCTTTGTAAGTTTTGATGGGTAGAAATCTAGTTTTTGCATGCAAAGGTCACAGTGGGAAACAATCTAGATGTTTGTGTGAAACTTTGATAAAGTTTCTTGTAAAATCTTGGGTAGATCTTGCTATGGTGAAGCTTCAACGTGTTAATTTGCAAGTTAGGTTTGGATTTATTGAATGTTAATAATTTTTATAATGATTTTTGCATGATTTTGGAAAGTTAGAAACTGGAAGTGTCAGAACAGTTACTTTTTTGGTGAAGTTGTAATCTTTTGTTTTGGAAACATGACCCAATAGTCTTGATATTCGCATATGATGTTCTTAAGGCTTGGATATTTGTGTTAGGATTTTATGTTTGGAGAATATTAGTTTTGATCTTGATGGAATAATTTTCATTCATGCAAAGGTTTGTTTAGGACACAACCTAGAGGTTATCGGGTTTGAGTTAAGTTTCATTGAAATTTCTGCCATGTGATGCTAGATTTAATCCTAAGGTCAAGTTATAACTTGAATATGAGGTATATGGTTTTATTCTTAGGGTCTTATTTCATGAAAATCAAGGATCTAGTGATTTTGATCTAAGACCAAGACCATGGTGTACTCAGTTTTGATGCTTAAGTGCAAACTAACTTTGTAGCTTTCATTTTTGTGATTTTTGTTGTTTGATGAAGTATGCTAGCACTTAAGTTTGAATGATGAACATGTAAGAGTGTGATTATGAACTTTTGGAGTCCTTGGAGTTGATTTGGAAAGCATTAGACCAAGAATATCAAGAGTTGGTCCCAACTGACCTAAACTTGGTGTTTTGGCACCCTTATTGATGTAGTGAGTTTGTCATTTATTACAGTTCATGCTTAACCATCACATGTTGTGATATGTCATGTCATCTATTACAAATTCATTGTCACATGTCATGAATGTCATGTTATCTATTACAAGTTCATTTGTCACATGCCATAAATGTCACGTTATATGTTACACGTTTATTTGTTACATGCTATTAATGCCATATCATTTTTTATACATGTTTATCTGTTACACGTCATGTTTACATATGATACATGAACATCGTGGTAACTCCATGAGGCAAGAACATCATGGCAACTACATGAGACGAGACCATCGTGGCAACTCCATGAGACAAGGATATTGTGGTAACCCCATGAGACAATAATACATTTTCATGTTAATTCAATATGGGTCACGTTATCTTTCAAATCAATTAATGTCACGCTATTTTTCAAGTCAGATCATGTCATGTCATTTTTCAAGTCATGCTATTTACCAAGTTATGTCATGCATATTCATGTTCATGTCACGATGCATCCTTGCCATTTTACTGTTATGCATGCATATGTATACTGTTGGTAGCTTGGTAGTTTACTTGCTGAGATTTGTAAAAAACTTACTTGGTAGTCACAACTACCATTTCCTCTGAAATGGTAGATAATGTATCAGAATCTTGAGGACCCGCACTCGGCAGACTGGACAAGGCTGAGTAGTCCACAACGAGACGACGAGGAACTGACAACTATGGTTATCTGCTTTTTTGGACGAGATCTTTGAGATCATAGTTGAGCTACATGAGCAGCTCAATAATTTGGTATAATAGATTTTATTTCTAGACTGTATGATGGAGCGTTATCTTTAGTACTTATATTGTTACAGACATTTTGGACAAGCGATATAACCTTTTGGATATCTGTTTATCAATTGAAGTTATGAAGTATGTTCAAATTTTTGGGATGTATTACGTATGGTACATAGTATTGCTCAAAGGAAAAAATTATCTGTTGCGAATATTGCGTACTATTAGATACATGCTAGATGCACTGGATTTTTAACTGTTATTAACGGGGTATGTAATATTGTGTTGCATGTCTTGAAACTTCAAACTCTGTCAAATCCCAAGTGAAATTTGAGGGCGTCACGAGAGTAGTAGTGGTCGATCCCAATAAGACAGAGGAAGTGATGAGTTGGAAAAAATCGACTAATGTGCACTAGATTCGGAGCTTCTTAGGACTGGCCGGTTACTACAAGAGGTTAGTAGAGGGCTTTTCCAGATTGTCTGGACCACTTACTGCCTTAACCAAGAAGAATGTGAAGTTCGTCTAGAATAATAAATGCGAGACCAGTTTTCTCGAGTTGAAGAAGAGACTGACAATAGCACCGGTATTGACATTGTTGGAACCCCATAAGTCATATGTAATATACAGTGATGCATCCAAAGTAGGTCTCGGATGTGTACTGATGTAGGAAGGATGGGTAGTCGCTTACGCTTCCCGTCAATTGAATGACCATGAATAGAATTACCCTAGCCATGATTTGGAGTTAGCTGTTGTGGTTTTTCCTCTTAAAATTTGGAGACACTACTTGTACGATGAAAAGTGTGCTGTTTTTAGGGATCCCAAGAGCCTCAAGTACCTTTTGGAGTAGAAGAATCTAAATATAAGGCAGAGAATGTGGCTAGAATTAATATGTGACTACCAATGTAACATCAAGTATCACCCGACAAAGGCTAATGTAGTAGCGGATGCGTTAAGTCGCAAGACCATAACCGAGGATTCTTCCACTTCGACATCAGAAATGGGTTCTCTTTTGAATAGTATGAGAAGTTTGCTTATTGGGGACCGTAGTTAGGAGAATGTTCCAAGAGACCTTCCCTTTGGATTGGGAGGAGTTGAAGAACCGACAAAGGAGGACAGTAAATTGTTGCAAGTAATACGTAATATCGAGAACCCAGAAGGACCAAAGGACTTTGGGGTCAGAGAAGATGGGACCCTGTATTACAGAAATTGGAGAGTAATTTCAGCTAACCTAGATTTGAGAGAAGAGAGTTTTAAGGGAGGCTCACATACTCTTCATACGGCCCATCTTGGTAGCACGGTGATGTATTAGGATTTAAAATGACACTTCTGGTGGGAAGGAATGAAGAGAGATGTAGTGGAGTTTGTGAATAGATGTTCTGCATACAAATTAGTCAAGGCGGAGCATTAGAAGCTGGCAGGTGTATTACAACCACCACTGATTCCAGAATGGAAGTGGAAGACATTTTGATGGACTTTATAGTGGGATTTCCAAGAACTGCTGCCAGAAATAATACTATATGGGTGATAGTTGACTATTTGACTTAGAGTGCTCACTTCACACCCATCAAGAACACTGATTCCTTGGAAAGATTAGCTAGGGTTTATGTGTCATAAATCGTTCGGATGCACGGAGTGCCGAGAACGATTGTGTCGGATAAAGACCCTAATTTTATGTCTCGATTTTGGCAGAGTCTGCAAAACTTGATGGGCACTAGTTTGAAATTCTATAGTGCCTACAATTCTCAAATAGACAGACAGACTAAGTGGACTATACAGACTCTGGTGGACATGCTTCAAGCCAGTATTTTGGAGCACGAAGGGAATTGGGAAAAGCAACTACCTTTGGTAGAGTTTGCTTATAATAACAGCTTCCAGACCACCATTCAGATTGCAACCGAAACTGACATAAAAGGAAAGACCAGTGGAATTTATTGATTGGAAAGAGAATGAATTGTGTAACCGCAAGATTTTACAGGTCAAAGCACTGTGGCAGAATCATAATGTTCAAGAGGCAACTTGGGAAAAGGAAATCGATATGAAAGCTAAGTATCCTTATCTATTTGGATTGTAATGTAATTTTTGTTTTGGGTGTGAAAACAGCTTAGCGGACTTTGTATTCATTGTTTTGTATACTCTACAAGATTGCGTTACATCGGACAGCTTTTGTACTTGATTTGTTTAGATATAAAAATATAGTATGTTCACCTTAGTTAGTTATGGTCTAGTGTATGGATTGTTGAGTGAGATTTGGCATTTTCGTCGTTGACTTTACTTTTTGAAGCTTTTATTGCACATGAGAGAGTTACAGCGAGGAAGTCCACGCTTTCCACCGAACGAGTCCAATAGATATGAGAGGAGCGTCGTAGGATGCGCTTGATTGAGTTAGACAGACAGGTTGTGGCCTATTGGCAGAAGATGGAAAAGTGGAAGGACCAGCGGACCCATGTCATGGACATTGATAGCCGAGGAAAAGGCTATGAATGGAGGGCTTTGCCCCACGAGGAGCGATTCTCGCCCCATGTTGTGAAATTTTAATTGTACTCGTAAGTGCACAAACCATAGCAAAGTATAATTTAGCAAGAATGAGGTCAAGCCCACATATACCTGTAAAAAACATAAGAAGCCCGTCAATTATAAACTAGATAAATTCTAATCTAGTTTAGAAAAATGAGTTCTAAAATAAAATTAGAAATTAAGAACTAAACAATCAATTAATCAAAGTAAGAAATAATTAATTTAATAAACTAATTAATCACAATAAAAATAACTAAATTAATTCTAAAGATGCAAATTAATCTAAACAATGATTAAACCACTAATGAGAATGAACTAAGGTTTTGGAATCCACCTCATTAATTCATAGTAATATAAATAATTGGAGAAATCAATATCATAAATAATATTACTAATCTTGTTTCATCCTTAACCTTAGTTGAAAATTTAGCTAGACATTTTCATAAAAATAAACTCTAAAATTTGAACGTAAATAAACTTCAAAGCAGCATTTAAAATAAACTAAAGAAAAATAAAAACTACAATGCTTTTAGAATGAAAAATTAAAGTAACAAACAAGAAATATTTCAATACTAATAAAAATACCAAAATTAACCTACATAATTGTGATAATACTTTATTTTATTTGAAGTTGTAAAATTATGCACAGTTAAGCTATTATCACACTCTCCAACTAGGTTGCTGCTAGTCTCTAGCAATTAAAACGACTCAAAACTAGATATAAAAACTAGTTTTTTTTTTCTTTTTTCTCTCCTTAGCAAAAGGTGAAATGCAGGGCCAAAACACTATAAATACTATAGATATTTCACATGCATTCTATACTTACTATGAGTGAAAGTTTTAGCCAACACAATACACACCCATTAATTCAGGATAGACGTGACTGGAATTTCTATCGAAAAGTACGTTTCAATTCAAGTCTTATTAGGGTGTACACTCAACAAATAAAATCACTCAGAATGGTTTATAACACTCTTAACAATGTAATATGTGAGCGGAATAATGTAAGTAAAATCAAATATCACACATTTCATTTATAAGAAGAAATGTTTGGCAAGAAAAAAATTAAATAGTCTCAAGGGATGCCGATGATAGAATTTATACCACACTTTATTATATGAATTAATCTGGGGAGCAGCTACCGTTTGGGAGCAACTATTTTGCATACCATACATGGTATCATCCAAACCATACATTTTGAGAGAGAGAGGTGGAGGGCAAGACAGAGAGACCAAGAGAGAGGTGGAGGGCTTGCGTGTGAGACGAAGAGGGAGAGGGGCTAGCTCGAAGGTGCTCAGGGAGGAGTCACGGTGGTCAGGGGAGGTGCTCGGTGGGGCTAGAACCGACGCATGGCAGCGATAGGGCCATCGGTGGCCTTGAGCTTGTGTGAAACCCATTTTATGGGTAGTTTGCACGTGCGACGGAGAGGGAGAGGGGCTGGCTCGGAGGTGCGGTGGTCGCCGGTGTAAGGTGGTGGAGGTGCGGTGTCCTGGGTGGCTATGTACAGCGGCGCAAGTGGAGAGAAATGGGTGAAACTCATTTTGGATTGGTTACCGAAGGGGAGAGAGAGAGAGAGCTGCACGTGGGGGAGATTAGTAGTGGTTGGCTTAGTCGCTGGCGTGAGGGCGAGTCGCCAGTGGTGGCAGTGAGACTAGGCGGCGTCGGGCTGGGCTGAAGGAGACTCTGGTGAGGCGAGAGAGAGAAAGTGAGGAAAGGGAAAGAGATTGGAAAGAAAAAAAGAAAAAAAAGGACCAGAAGCAGTCACGTAGTGTGTGCATTGTGTGCACAGCTACAGTGGCTACTCTGTAGCACTGTTCTTATTATATAGTCATGTCAATATCTAAATTATGCAACCCTTAACATCAAATAAGAACTTTCTTGGCATGTAATGTAGGGTAAAAGAAAGGAAATATATAATATGTGGGTAATGGTAAAGATAAAAAGTGTTTTAAAAAATAATAGGACTTTCAAGTTTCAACTCTCTCTAGCATTTTTATTTCATTCGTTTTTCCAACAATTTTTTTTTTTTTTTCAATAGCGCACTATATATTCTTCATGGTACACTTTTTCAATTTAACCAACTTTGTTTTTCGCTTTTCGCCTTTTTTTTTTTTTTTTTTAAACAATCCCCACTCTTTTACTACACTTTCACCACACTGATGAGGATTGAACAAGTCTATTCTTAAAACATTTCGAGAAAAAGGTTTAAGAAAAAAAAAAAAAGCTAATCAATAGGCTCAACGGGGTGACTAGCGGCAATGTATCAATTAAAAAAAAGTTTAGGCTTGAAATAAATAAAAAAATTACTTACTCTCATCTCTCAAAGACTAGCATAATTCTTCGACCTCCGTGACTAATTTATAGGATTAAAATGTGGCATAAAAATTGATTTTGCATCGGCCAAAAGAAGGAATAATGAGACTAAAATAACAATTTTTCTTTTTTTGTGCTTCCAATTGAATATTTAAAGTAGAAGAAAAATAGCCCTCTGAAAAAAAAATGGATTAGCTCAAAACTCACAAGGGTTAACAGTCTCCACACTAATATTTTGAATAAATATAGATAGAAGTCACTATTGGGAGCATCCATTTTGCACACATGATGTGGCATCATCTAGACCACATATCTCTCAAAGTGAGTGTTGGGAACAACCAACTAGAAGCAGCCATGCAGTGAGTGCAAAGTGTACACTGCTACAATGACTTCTCTCTAACATTACTCAACTCTTTATATAGAAGCAGTATAATGAACTTCAACATAAACTTGTGCTAAGGATTTTTTTAAGACAAAAATAATGATGACAAAAAATAAAGAAAAAAATATATAACCAGCAAATGATAGCAACTTAACATAAAAAAACTCGCCCAACCTAAACCGAACATTGTCCGCAATGTGAAAATTACTTGCTCCAATAGATGTCTTCAATGTGCAAAACCAAAATATAGTAGGAACATGAGAATCGATAATGATAGAAGTGGGCGAGGAAAGAGTTACCTAATCAAGCTGATTATTGAAAATCAATATCCTGCAAAATATTAGCTAAAAAGAAAAGAACAAGAAAGACAGAAAAATACTAAATGCTAAAACAAAGATCAATGGAAAATGAAAAGAGAAAAAAAATGCAATTTTTGTCATTTTTATTTTTTGCAATAATCTATAACAAAATTGCAAACTAATCCTGATAAGCAGGATCCTCTAGCGGCACTTTTTCAACTTTTGGGCTCCCAATTCCTAAAAATGGTTTTAAACGTTGACCATTAACTTTAAAAATATCACCACTTTTAGGATTTTCAATCTCAACTGTCCCTTGTGGATACATTGTGCACACTATGAACGGCCGAGTCCCTCTATGTCGTGTTTTCCTAGGAAAGGATGTGAACGAGAATTATCAAGAACGTCTTGACAAGGTTCAAATGATTTTCTCAATATGTTTCCGTCAAGAACTATTTTCATTTGTTCTATATATGATTTCTCATAATGATCAAAATTGCACCCAAAATGAGTACGACGAGTTTCTAGAGAGTCCTTAAAACTTGCTTGGCAAAAAGTGTCATGGACAAGACCCTCAATCATATTAACTTCACAGACATCTTCATCATCTAATATTTGCTTGCTTATGTGAAAAATATTAAGTTCAACAATGATGTTTCCAAAAGAGATTTTCATCACACCACTTCAGCAATTAATTAAAGCATTAAATGTGGTTAAGAAGGGCCCAAAATAACATGGGTTTGTGTACTAACATTTTGAGTGGGCTCAGTGTCTAATACCACAAACTCTACTAGAAAATAGAATGAGTCTACTTTGATCAATACATCCTTGACAATACCTCTAGGGATCTTAATAGACTTATAAGCTAACTGAAGTGTCATTTGAGTAGGTTTTAGCTCCCCTAATCGTAACTACAAATATACAGAATATGTTAGTAGGTTCACATTTGCCCCCAAATCTAACAAAACTTTCTCAATGTGATGATCCCAATAAATTGTAGGAGATCCAGAGTCCTTGTATTTGACTAGATATTTACCTTGAATGACAGAACTAGCTTGCTTAGTCAAAAATGCATTTTTTGGAACATTGGTTTTTCTTTTTATTGTAGCAAGATCTTTCAGAAATATCGCATAAGCAAGTACTTGTTGAATTGCATCAATGAATGGTATGTTAATTTGTACTTGCTTAAACAGCTCCAAAATATCGTCAAATTTTGCATTTTTCTGAGGATTTGCCAACTTCTAAGGAAATGGGGCTTTAGGAACAAATGTCTTAACAGACTCAGAAGGACTAGAATCATGAACTTTGAGGGACGTTGGGTTGACATTCTTTAACTTGATTATCAACTTGTTTACTCGACCTGAGGGTGGTAATGGATTGAATAAGCTCCTATCCTTGAGTAGAACTAGATGCATTATTGAGGGCATATTGTCCTTTTAGATTGGGTATAGGCTGACTCAGAAATTTTCCTCTCTCCCTCTCACTAACATGGGTTGCTAACTGGCTAGTTTTGCATCCCAATTTTTCATCGGAAATTACTTAAGAATTCATTTGAGTGGAATTTTTTATCTCCAAAATGGCCTGTTAGTGGATTGCATGAATGCCTTAAGAGACTCTTCTAATTATGGTTGTTATCGTGGTGGTGCCACAAATGGAGTAGTAGATTGAGGAACATGAGGATAATTGGGTTAGGTTGACAGAATTGACTTTGTTGCTGTATCTGAGGTCCAGCTAAATTCATGGGACATTGATTTTGCCTCCAGGAAAAATTAGGATGGCTCCGCCAATTAAGATTGAATGTCTATAAAAAAAAAAAATGACTAAAAAAGGGCTTTCCAAAATTGTTTAGTGCATTTGCTTGCTCATCATAACACTCAGAATAAGCCTGTGAGGTAGGACATTTTTATGTCATATGCATGGGACTAGAACAATGAAAACATACTTCATCTTGGACTTGATGGATAGAATTCATGGTCCTACTTAGAGTCAGTGCTTTTACCTTATGAGTGAAATTGTCTAATCTGGCCTTAATAGCATGGTTCTCACTTAATTCATACAAACATCATTTCTTAACTGCCTGGATGATCTCTCACTACAATTAGAACATCGATGGGAGTTTTCTCATAAATCTTCAAGAAATTTATATATGTCTTATCATTTGTTAAACTAAAAAATCCATCGCCATTCATCAACACTTTCATGTTACGGTTTTTCTAAGTTAAACCATTATAAAAATATCGTACCAATCTCCATGTCTCAAAACCATGGTGGGGAACACTTTAGAATCAAGTCCTTATATCTTTCCTAAATCTCATAAAAATTTTCATTATCTTCTTGATAAAAATCAGCAATCTCTCTCCTAAAACATTGGTTTTTGACGTTGGAAAAACTTTATAGAGAAATTTTGTAACAAGAATATCCCAAGAAGTGATAGATATAGAGGCAGGGAGTTAAGCCATGCATTTACCTTATCCTTTAAAGAGAAAGGACACAGGCTTAGTCAAACTAACTCATCTATGAAGTTTTAAAACCTACCGATAGCACAAATTTCAAGAAAATCATTTACATTCATGTAAGGATCTTCTCACTCATGAAAAGTAGGAAGCATATGAATTATTTGTGCTTCAACTCAAAATGCGTCGCTGTAACTGCAGGCAATACTATACACGATGGAGGGTTGGTGGTAATGGGTGAGGACAATGAATCAGAATTCGGACTAACGACACGAAGTGTATGATCACGTATCCACGTTTTCATTCACCACACAATATTGCAAATTCTTTTTTTTTTTCTTTTTAAATAACTAACTACAACTAGTAGAAGAATAAATTTAGTCAATATTCAATATGTTTTCTAGACCAAGTCTCTGACAATGACGTCAAAAATTTGTTGTGAAATTTTAATTGTACTTGCAAGTGCATGAACCGTACCAAAGTTTAGCAAGAACGAGATCGAACCCACGGTGACTTGTAAAAATATAGGAAACCCATTAAATATAAACCAAATAGATTCTAATCTAGTTCAGAAAAATGAGTTCTAAAATAAAATAAGAAATTAAGAACTAAACAATCAATTAATCAAAGCAATAAATAATTAATTTAATAAACTAATCACAATAAAAAGAACTAAAATAAACTCTAAAGATGCAAATTAATCTAAACAATGAATAAACTACTAATGGAGAATGAACTAAGGTTTTGGAATCCAGCTCATTAATTCATAATGATATATTTATGATAATTGACTCTTACTAAGCATCTACATGATAATCTATAAATCAATCTTGTTATCATGGAAAATATTATTGTTGAAACTTCTTTTGTTTTTAGAAAATATCTAAAATATGTTCTTCTTCACTCAAAAATATAAAATCAAATCATCACTTATATCTGTTAAAACAAATTACAAAACATATAAGATTTTATTTTTAACAAAATTATGAATCAGGCTCTCAACAGATTAACATTATTCTAGATCATGAGAAAAATATGATTAAAATCATATCAAGAATTCTATCTCTCTCAATTAATATGAAGCAAGAACAATAGTTTGATAAACACATAAATAATTGGGGAAAAATAATATCATAAATAATATCACTAATTTTCAATGAGGTTTCACCCTTAATCTTAGTTGAAAATTTAGCTAGACATGTTTGTTGGAATATACAAACTCAAATTGAAGCTTTGGAGTTGAAGTCAAGGGAAGCTAAACAGAAGAAATCAAAAGATATTTCTAAATGACAGTGAAATTCAGTTCAAATGAAAATGAGATAAATAGTTAGAGTGCCAAGTAAATATCTTCTGTACAGTCAAGTTAGTTAGCATGCGTGTCTATAAATAGAAATGATGTAAATGTAAATATTATTCAATTCCAGTAAATGACAGATTCACATTGAATTTGCTCTCAATCCTTTCTTTACATTTCAAGTTCTCTGTTTCTCAATCTTGAAGTTACAGAATTTTACATGGTATCATCGTCCATAAACATTCCGCTGCCTTCTTGATTTTCTTTACACAATTCTTGCTTTCTTTCTTCTGCTTCTATGGCATAATCCCCTAATAATTCTTCTAAAAATTCTTCTCCTCCTTTGGGGAATCCATCTGATGATTCCTCAAGTTACTACTACCTGCATCCATCTGATAATCCTGGAGCTCTTCTTGTATCTGAAATTTTTTCTGGTGATAACTATGTGGCTTGGAGTCGGTCCATCACAATTGCTCTCACAGTCAAGAACAAAGTTGCCTTCATCGATGGGAGTTTGCCTCAACCTAGTTCTACTAACTCTCGACTTAAGACTGCTTGGTTACGGGCCAACAATCTTGTGCTTTCTTGGCTAATGAATTCCATTGCAAAGGAGATTCGAGGTAGTCTTCTTTATTTCAACACTGCTGTTGATATCTGGAACGAATTAAAGATTCGATACCTACGTAGTGATGGTCCAAGAGTATTTGCCTTGGAAAAATCCTTAAGCTCTATTTCTCAGGGCTCAAATTCAATCACTGAGTATTTTAGTGTTTTCAAAGCACTATGGGATGAATACATTAGTTATCGTCCCCTTCCAACTTGTAATTGTGGATTTTTGGAAATGTGTACCTGTGCAGTGTTGAAGAACCTTGCTGATCAACAACAAGCTGACTATATCATGAAATTCTTGATTGGTCTGCATGATTCTTTTTCAGCAATTCGAAGCCAACTATTGCTTCTTTCTCCATTACCATCAATGGGCAAGGTTTTCTCTTTATTGATACAAGAAGAGAGCCAACGTTCTTAACTAATGCAGTACATATCCCCCTTGATTCTCATGCTATGGCTGCTGCACAACCATCTACACAAACTTATTCGAATGCTGTTAAGTTCAGCAAAGTCAAAGGAAAATCAGATGTCATCTGTTCCCATTGTGGATTCTCTGGACATCTTGTAGATAAGTGTTTCCAGCTTATAGGCTATCCACCAGGATGGAAAGGGCCTCGAGGAAAGAGAATTAATTCTACACGATTGCCCAATGCAAACATTGCATCTTCTATGGAGCAAAACTTAAACAACCCAGCTATGTTTTTTTCTCAAGAGCAAATACAAAATTTGATCACTCTTGCAAATAGCCTATCCACTTCTCCTATCAATCATAATCCTGCAGTTAACACTGCCTCTACATCAGGTAATAATCTCATTTTTTGTTTAGCTAATACCTCCTTAAATCACATCTCTCCTTGGATATTAGATACTGGAGCAACAGATCACATGATCTGTTCTCCTCATCTATTCACATCCATAAAAATCCCAAACAAACCCTCTTCAGTCCATTTACCAAATGGTCACTTAGTTCCTATCAGTTTTACTGGTACTGTTAAAGTCTCCCCTGATTTAATTCTACACAATGCTCTTTATGTTCCCTCTTTTCATGTCAATCTCATTTCTGCTTCCAGGTTGACTAAAAAAAATTATGTTGCCTTGTTTTTCTTTCAATCTAAATGTGTATTGCAGGACCTCAGCAAATGGAGGATGATTGGGCTTGCTGAAGTCAGAAATGGTCTATACCACCTCATCAATTTTTCTGCTGATACACAGAAGGAAATTCCTGATTCAAACAGCTCTTTGTTGGCTAACTGATCTACCATTAGTCCTAACATGTGGCATTTTCGGTTGGGACATTTATCTTCTGCCAAACTAAAACTCATTAGTTCCATTGATTCTTCTGTAAAAACATCTCACAAACATGTTTGTGAGATGTATCCTCTAGCAAAACAAAAGAAACTGTCTTTTCCTGTATCACAAAGCAATTCCAATAAAGCTTTTCAATTAGTGCATTGTGACATTTGGGGTCCATTCTCCACTATCTCTCATTATGGCTATAAATTCTTTCTTACCATTGTGGATGATCATACACGTTTTACTTGGCTTTTTCTTATGAAAGTTAAATCAGAAACTCGAGTTTTACTAGCCAACTTCATTGCATATGTTCAAACTCAGTTTGATACTCAAATACAAACATTTAGAATAGACAATGGCCAAGAATTCAATTTGCCTTCTTTCTATCAAGAAAATGGTACAATACATCAGCTATCTTGTGTAGAAACTCCTGAGCAAAATGGTAGAGTTGAAAGAAAGTATCAACATTTGCTAAATGTTGCTAGAGCTCTCCTTTTTCAATCTAAACTGCCTTTAACATACTGGACTGAATGTGTATTGACAACAACACATCTTATAAATCGAACCACCTCATCTGTGCTAGATAATAACACACCATATGCTCTCCTTTTTCACAAATCTCCTGCATATAACTATCTTAAAGCCTTTGGCTGTTTATGTTTTGCCAGCACAATCCATACCAGTCGAAGTAAATTTCATCCAAGAGCCTCCAAATGCTTGTTTCTTGGTTACCCACCAAATATCAAGGGATATAAAGTGCTTGATCTTCTTACTCTTAAAATCTTTGTTTCCAGAAATGTCATATTTCATGAGAATGTTTTTCCTTCTATTCCAAACTTTACTCACACACCTTTTGTCTTCCCTGATTTTCCTCCAATGCATGACTTCACAGTACCCATTACTCCACCAAATCCACATTCTACAATTCTAGAAACTACTACTTCACAGAATCAATTTTCTGAAGTTCCAGAATCTATAACTTCACAAAACCCTTCTTCTACCATTCCAACATCTGCTACTTCACAAACTAATCCTATAACCTCACAAAATCTATCTTCTGAAATTCCAACACCTGTTACTTCACAGTTTAATCCTGTAATTGTAAGCCTTCGAAGATCTGAAAGAATAAGGAATCCTCCTTCATATTTGCAGCATTTTCATTGTGGTAATATGGCTCAATCTACTTCAACATCTGAAAAATCTTTCAGCTGCTGCATTCCTTCTTCTGGTAAGCCATACCCTCTTGCTCATTTCCTTTCAACACATAAATTGTTACCTAGACATGCAGCTTTTACTTCTGCTTTGTCATCTACTTTTGAACCTAAGACTTTCAAACAAGCCAATTCTTATCCACATTGGCAAGCAGCCATGTTAATTGAGATCAAAGCTTTTGAATTAAATAAAACATGGGAACTTGCAATATTACCTCCAAATAAGATTGCAATTGGATGTAAGTGGGTATATCGTGTTAAATTCAAAGCTGATGGCACAATCGATAGATACAAGGCTAGATTAGTAGCAAAAGGCTACACCCAACAAGAAGGCCTTGATTACTTTGACACATTCTCACCTGTAGCTAAAATGACAACAGTGAGAACATTGTTATCCATTGCTGCCATTAAGAATTGGCATTTACATCAACTTGATGTAAACAATGCCTTTCTCCATGGAGATTTAAATGAAGAGGTCTATATGCAACTACCACCAGGGTATTCTTCACCAACTAATCCGAGAGTTTGCAAACTCAAAAAGAGCCTATATGGTCTAAAGCAGGCCTCAAGTTTTCCAAATTGTCATCTTCTCAACTTCAATTTGGTTTTATTCAAGGGAAGTCTGATTCCTCTCTATTCATCAAGCATAATTCAAACAGTTTTATAGCTCTCTTGATTTATGTTGATGATGTGATTCTTGCTTCTAATAATCTTGATGATATAGTCACTGTCAAAAAGTTCTTGCATGACTCTTTCACTATCAAAAACTTGAGAGAACTAAAGTATTTTTTGGGGATAGAAATGGCTCGATCAACCAAAGGCATAACTTTTTGCCAATGAAAATATGCCTTAGATATCTTGCAAGATAGTGGTTTTTCAGGTTGTAAACCTGTGGCATTTCCTATGGAGTCTACACTAAAGTTGAGTGCAAATGACTCATCTCCTCCTTTGACAGATCCTGCACAATACAGAAGATTAGTGGGTAGATTATTGTACCTCACTATAACTAGACCTGACCTATCCTATTCAGTACAAGCACTAAGCCAGTTCATGGCTAATCCTAGTAGCAATCATCTTCAAGCTGCTGAAAGGGTCCTCAGGTATATCAAAGCAACACCAGGCCAAGGTATTTTTCTGTCTGCACATTCCCCTCTTCATCTAAAAGCCTACTCAGATAGTGATTGGGGTGGCTGTATTGACACCAGAAAGAGCATTACTGGCTTCACAGTGTTTCTTGGTGACTCTCTTATATCATGGAAATCAAAGAAACAGCCAACAGTTAGTCGATCCTCAGCTGAGTCTGAATACAGAGCTCTAGCCTCTACCACTTGTGAACTACAATGGTTGATCTACTTGCTAACTGACTTAAAAGTTCCTCATCCACAAGCTATTTTGCTTTATACAGACAGTAAACCAGCTTCTGATATTGCATCAAACCCTGTCCAACATGAAAGAACAAAGCACATTCAACTAGACTGCCATTTAGTCTGAGAAAAATTGCAAGAAGGTTTGATCAAGATCATTCACATTCCATCCAAACATCAGCTGGCAGACATTCTAACTAAACCACTTGGTTCCCTCAGTTTCCATCATCTGATCCGCAAGATTGGAATGATCAATATCCATTCCCATCTTGAGGGGGGGTGTTGGAATATACAAACTCAAATTGAAGCTTTGGAGTTGAAGTCAAGGGAAGCTAAACAGAAGAGATCAAAAGATATTTCCAAATGACAGTGAAATTCAGTTCAAATGAAAATGAGATAAATAGTTAGAGTGCCAAGTAAATATCTTCTGTACAGTCAAGTTAGTTAGCATACGTGTCTATAAATAGAAATGATGTAAATGTAAATATTATTCAATTCCAGTAAATGACAGATTCACATTGAATTTGCTCTCAATCCTTTCTTTACATTTCACGTTCTCTGTTTCTCAATCTTGAAGTTACAGAATTTTACAATGTTCATGAAAATAAACTCTAAAATTTGAACATAAAAAAATCAAAGTAGCATTCAAAAGAAACTAAAGAAAAATAAAAATTACAGTGCTTTTAGAATTTAAACATAGCTGCAAAACTGGAGGTAGAACTCTAGTTCTTTTCTTCTCTTCCGTCCCTCCTCTGTGCGGCACATCTTTTTTTTCTTTTTCTTTTTTCTTTTTCAGTTTTGTTAGGTGTGCCCTTCTCTCCAGGCCTGTGTAGAAGTTGGTTTATATATATACACCCCAAGCCCCCAATTACGTTTCCCCATCTCCTTTTTTTCTCTTCAATCCGTTGCGTGTCTAATGTTTAAATGTGCAACACTTGTAATATGTTTAACTTTTCCATGTCGTTGGCTACAAAAAACAAGTCCACTTGGTTGATTTTTTTTTTTTTAATTTCTTTCTGTATCTACTCTTTGTAATTCTTCTCCAACTTCAATACCTTCATTAAGATAAAATAAATAAATAAATAAATAAATAAATAATCAAAAAATCAAAAATCAAAAATCAAATTAAGGTAAGAAAAAAGAAATATTTCAAGACTAATAAAAGTATCAAAATTAACACTACATAATTGTGATAATGCTTTATTTAAAGTAGTAAAAGTATGCACAATTAAGCTATTATCACACAGCAGCCCCACCATGTGGCTGGATGGTACCCGTGTTAGCTCGTGGAGGTCGTTAGAGGAAGGTGAGTCGGGTCGTGTTGCTGAGGAGTGTGCTATTGTTCAGATGCCCGAGACGTCCGGATCGTTGTGTCGTCCACTGATCAAGGCTGCTATCTCGAGCAGGGACTGTTGCCTAGTGATAACAACAAGGTTACTCAGGAGGTTGACCTTGCGCTACTCGTCAACATGTTTTACGACTTGGACGATAATGCATTTTACTACCTTCCTTAGGATACCACATCAATCAATTCGGAGATACCACCACGTTCGTTGCCCATCGATTCCTTAGCTTACGATGGGTGTTAGTCATGTGAGTATTTTCCTCTTGTATTGTGTTAGTCTAAGTTATTTATTTTTTGTACGTGCACTTAGATGTCGAGGACAATATCTTTTTTAAAGGAGGAGAGGATATAATGCCCCGAAAGTTCATTAGAAGGAATTTCTTTGGACTCTAGGAATGGCATGAAAACCTAGGAGGATTTCATAGATCAATCAATCAATTAGGTTTCAATACGTTAGCATAGTCGAATTATATGGGTGCCTTTTTGTGAAGTGCTTCTCACCCTTGAGAATTGTTTTGTTTTAGCCCTTCATTTCATGGAAGCAAATTCAACGCTATTGGATGAGATCATGGAAAGTTTGGGAAGTACAGGGTAAGGATTAGGATCTCATAGCCTATACTAACTATTTATCTTTTGAGGTTTAAGTGGGTCTTGTTTTAGGGACCCTACTTTTGTTTATGAATGATCTAACTTAGTCTTCTAAACGAATTATGCGATTATTGGTTTATATGAATATGATGGAGTTATGATTATATTGTGGGAAATAGTGGTCTAGTACATTGCATATTGCTAAAAAAAGTTATTATCATCTGTGTTTATTGTAAAATGTTAGATGCATGCTAGATACATTGCATCTTTAACTGTCATGAACTGGATATGTTACATTGTGTTACATATCCTGACGCTTCAAGTTCTGTCAAACCTCTAGCAGAGTTTGGGGACATCACATATTGTGGTAGTTTGAGTTATTTATATATTGTACATGCACTTAGATTATGAGGATGAAATCTTTTTTTAGGAATGGAGGATGTAACACCCCAAAATCAATTCATTAGAAGATTTGTTTTTTTTTTTTTTTGTTTTTTGTTTTGGACTCTAGGAATGCCATGAAAACTTAGGAGGATTTCATGGATCGATTAATCGATTAGGTTTTAGTCTGTTAGTGTAGTCGAATTATGATCCATTGTGGGGACAAACTGCCTTTCTGATTTTTTGAGACACTTATAATCATAATTAGAAGAAACGGATTGTACCCTTAGACTCGTATGAATTTTTAGGATTTTATGGTATAATAATAAGTTTCGAATTTTTCGGGTGAAAAATAGGTCAACATGAGAGTGTCACATAACACCTAGCGCATCACGTCACCAAACAACCGTCATATCGCTATGTAGGATGTCCAAATCAGCTTAGGATTGCAAGAAAATCTCTTTGGACACATGGCACCATCACACTCTTTCATTCGGAGCACACTTCACACTTGTCAAGTGAAGTACAAATGTTTAAGGAGAATTGAGTGAAACAAAGCAACCTACATGCCTCTTACAACACCATGCCTTTCTTACACATCTCTCTTTTCCATCCACCAAAAGTACACCATGTTTAGCCACCAAAGATGGTTTGAAACCCTAAATGAAACCCTGAATCCTTGTAAGTGGCCAAAACCCCAAACCCCAAATTCAAGCCACGTGGTTTTGACTTATGTTTCCCTCTTGACTTTAACTAATTTTTGGACTCTAAGAATGCCATGAAAACCTATGAGGATTCATGGACTGATCGATTGATTAGGTTTTAGTCTGTTAGTATAGTCGAATTATGATCCACTTTGGGGATAAACTACCTTTCTAGTTTTTGAGACACCTAGAATCATAATTAGAAGAAACATATTGTACCATTAGATTCGTATGCATTTTAAGGATTTTATGGTGCAATAATAAGTTTCAAATTTTTTGGGTGAAAAATAGGCCAACATGAGAGCGCCACATGGCACCTAGTGCGCCATGTCACCAAACAGCAATTATATCACTATGTAGGATGTCCAGATCAGCCTAAGATCACAAGAAAATCTCTAAAGACACATGGCACCATCACGATCTTTCATTTGGAGCACACTTCACACTTGTCAAGAGAAGTACAAATGTGTAAGGAGGATTGAGTGAAACAAAGCAAACCTACATGCCTTCTTACAATACCATGCCTTTCTTACACATCTTACTTTTCCAACCACCAAAACTAAACCATGTTCAGCCACCAAAGATGGTTTGAAACCCTAAATGAAACCCTGAATCCTTGTAAGTGGCCAAAACCCAAACCCCAAATTCGAGCCACGCGGTTTTGACTTATGTTTCCCTCTTGACTTTATAACTAATTCTACAAGCAACCATCACCTCAAGTACTTTTCCTTACACACCTTATCCACTCCATTACGCCGTGGAACACTCCTTTGACCAATCCAACTGGACTTGAACTTGAAACCCTAAGTGAAAGCCTAACCAAACCCCAAATGAGCCTAATCGGATGGAGTAATTTTGTTCTAGCTAAATGACCCCCCAACCCCCTCAACTTTTCAGACAAGCAACCTCCCATGAATTACCCACTCCCTTGATGGAGTTTTTACCTTGTGGTCAGCCCAATTGTGTATTTAAAATCACAAGTCAAACACTAAGCCTCACCTCACTCAAACACACCACTCGACAAGCCCATTTCAGCCGATCAACTCCACCACTTTTATAAGGAACCTCTCCATCGATTTTCATGCTATCAACCACTCAAAATCATCCCTTAACTTTTTCCCCTATGTCCTCAAGTCTCTCTTCATCTTCCCTCACACCTGAGCTTTTCATTGTCCTTCCTTGAGAGAAAACAAAAATGGAGGTATTGAGAAAGAGTTTTGATGCTAAGTTCTTTTGGACCTTCGAGCTTGTAAGTATTATTTTTCTAATTTCAACCTCTTATATTTTTTAAACTTTGAGTCTTGAGTTTGTTGGTAGTATATTGGATTTTTTTTTTTTTTAATTCAAAGTTTGAAGGTTGAATGATGATAGTTTGGTGTTGAGGTTCTCAATTTAAGCATGTTTGGTATGCCTTGGAAGTTTGTGGTGAAATGTTGTGTAGTCCTTAGTATTTCAATTCTATGGCGGGATGTATTGATGATGAGAAATACTTTAGCCACAAAGGGGTTACACAAAAGTAATCCTACAAACTGATGTGGTTTGATGTGATACGTCAGATTGTAAAGTTACTTTAATTAAGTAGATCTAACAGATCACATGAAGCCACATTAGTGGTGCAATTCGTTTTACAAAAATTGATTCCTAAGTACCTTAATTAAATAAAATGACACTCTCAGGTACTATTCATTTAGAAAGTGAGAAACATATTGTTGTACCGTAAAATTCTAAATATTCATCCAAGGCTAATGGTATAATTCGTTTCACCAACTTGTACTCCAAAGTGCCTTAAATAAATAGAAATGCAACTCTGTTACCATAGTGGGTTGTGATTTGATTATGCTGACAGACTAAAACCTAATGAGACAATATCATGGTAATCCCATGAGACAAGACATCATGTATGAGTCTGTTTAGGTAAGAACACATGTCACGTTTTTCAATAAACTATGTTGTCGATAAAATTATGTTTTTAATAGTAAGTCCATGTATGTCATGCATACATGTCATGCTTATTATCAAGCATGCTTGATATACTGCTGGTAGCTTTAGGAGTAAAACTTGCTTAGATTATGAATCTCATCGTGATATTCTCAACTATCATCCCCCCAGAATGGTAGAAGATGTGTTAGGGCCCAACGGAGCACCGAGACTTAGGTTGGACGACGTCGAGTAAATCTGGAAGGAGCCTCAAGGAGCTGATGGAAATGATACTCCAATCTTTGGACGTTATTTTGGAGTTGATAGTCAAGCTACTTGAGCGGCTTAGGGTTTAGACTAGATTTTCTTTTTTCTGTAACTAAGGAGTTCCGACTACAGTAGAGTGGTTGTTTTGTTTAAAAACTGGTTCGACTAATAAAGTTACTTTTGGGTATGTGTATATGAATGGAACGTAAGAATGTTTTGGGATTAGTATTCCGATACAGTATATGTTGATTAAAAAAATTATCCAATGTGATTACTGTCTATTGTTAGAAACATGTTAGGTGCATTGCATCCATGAACGGGGGCGTATGTAACTTTGTGTTGCATGTCTGATGCTTCAATCTCCCTCAAGTCCCAAGCGAAATTTGGGAGCGTCACATTCAAAATCCACCATGATGCTGCCTAGCATCCACTAATAGGAATACATTCTTAGTAGGTAAGAATGTGCTTAGGTAAGAAGCCATTATTATGTCATGGGTGCTTATGGTGCCATTATGGAGGTATTGGGTATCTGAACCGAGGGGTGTGCGAAATTTTCAGTGGCTACTACTGCAGTCGACACCCGTTCAACTCTGACTCAGACAGAGTCAAAAAATTCAGAGTTTGGATTCTAAGTCAGAGTTGCTTCAAAAACAATGGTCGGAGTCGGAGCCGATACAGACTTCGACCTCGGAACTCCGACTCCTACGTTTATACTTAATATATTTAATATTGTAATCTAAGTAATAGGTAGTTGAGTGGCCTAACGGTTGAGACAGTGTTTTGCAAACCTAAGAACCTACGCTTGAGCCCCCCCCCCCAGCCGGGTGTTTAAAACGCTGTTTGGCAAATTTTTTTTAAATAAAATTCTAAAACATCATTTTCTCCTCCTATATATTCTAAAACCCTATGCATTTCCTTTGTTTTCTCTCTTCCTCTATTTTCTCTCCTGTCCTTAGCGTCAACGTCGTTCTCTCATCTCCTCGCCACTACCCTCCTCGATGACTCCGCCAACGGATTCGTCACCCTCCTCTCCCGATATTGCATCCCCCTCCTTTCGTTACATCTACCACTCCATCGTCACCTCCACATCCTTTGATCGAACCGAGTTCGTCTCCTAGCCACTGATAAGTCTCTCTCTCTCTCTCTCTCTCTCTCTCTCTCTCTCTCTCTATCTTTCTCCAGATGTTAAGTAGCATTTTCCTTTGAGTATACTGCAAAATCCTAGTGCTCTGCATGAATATGCTTCAAAATTTTGATGTGAAACAACCCAGCTTTAAACAAAAATATTTACCAGGCTCTTGGAGAGAACCAGCGGCGAAGGAATGTCGAAAAGGACGACGCATACATACTCGAGCGAGGATGCTGTTCCAGATGGACCAGATTCTGATCTCTTTGTCTATTACAACAAGCATTGTGGTTCTCATGTCCTCATAACAGGTTCTCTCTCTCTCTCTCTCTCTCTCTCTCTCTCTCTCTTTCTCTATTTCTCTATTTGGTTCCCAAGAAACTGTTGGAAAATCAACCCTTTACGTTATGTATATTTGCTTTGGCACGGAGATAATCACTTGCTTTGGCATGGAGATAATCAACCCCTTAAGTTATGTATATTTGCTCTGGCACAAAGATTACTTCTTTTGAATGAATTGTAGTCCCTATGTAGCTCTGACGCTCTCACTCCGACTCCAACAACTCCGATCGGAGTCAAAATCCACTTTGGTTTGGATTTGGAATTCAACTTGTCCTCCGACTTTGGATGAAGTCTGGCATTGCGACTCCATCAGAGTCAAAGCCTAGCCCTATCTAAACCACACTTATGGAACCATAAAAAATTGAAAAGGCATATGGGAAGATTAGAACCCTATTGATGAGGCCAAGCTAAGGGAATCTGTGCATGCACCTAGGAGCCAATCAGGTACCAATTTGTCAGTGTAATCATTCAATGTCAGAAGCCTTTCTATTGGTTCATTTGAAGACTAACGGTTGGGAAAAGGGAAGAGACACACACCATTCACTAGGCTTAGTCACTTGGCACACATGCAATGAGAATCTGCATGCCCCTTAGATTTCTAAGAGGGAAGCAGTTATGAGGGAGTGAAAAGGAGAGGAGTTTGTCATTTCCACTTGGCGCCTAGCTTTAAGGATCCATGTGTCCCTTAATTTCCAACAGAGAAGCAATGATGAGGGGGGGAGAGAGAGACAGGTGCTCAATTTTGGCAAGAGGATGCCACATGGCGTCCGTGCATGGAGTGTCCCTTAGGGTTCCAAGATGTCCAAATGATGAGAGGAAAGAGAGTGGAGTCCGAGAGTCTGCCACTTGGCACCCCTGCTCAGTGATGTCACTTGGTTTTCCAAGGTATTCAAATGATGTGAAGAAAGGAAAGGCCAAGACACCAGGCATCCATGCAATGAATGCAGTTGTGTCCCTTAAGTTTCCAAGAGAGAGACAATGATGACGGGGAGCTCGACCTTGGCAAGAGAATGCTACCTGGGATCCATGCACCGAATGGATATTGTGTCCCTTAGGTTTCCAAAACAAAAGCAATGATGAGGGAGAAAGAGAAAGGCTCAAAATTTGTAACCATAAGCCACTTGGCACAAGTCTGTCATTGTGCCCCTAGCTGATCTGAAATATGTAATGAAGAGAAAGGGAGATCACCACTTGGTGTCCATGCACAAGCTACCTTTTGGAGTTTTGAAGTAGAATAATGATGGGAGAGAGAAATAGAGGAAAATCAGTGAAGGTACTTAAAGGACTTGCATTAATGACCATGGATACACACCCTAGACAAGGAAACCGAAAAGTCACTTTCAGAAATCCTCCCATTCTCTCCATCTCCTCTATTCACCCACACATAAAAGGTTCCGACCACTTGTTCTTCAATTCATAACAACACACACACTTGGCTAGAACTGAGATTGGTGTTTGGATTAGTGCAACCACGCCTTAGCCAAGATTTGGAGCTTGGTATGCAAGCTTTGCTCTCTCAATTTTTCTGATTTCTTGACGTGAGAAAGTGCATGGATTATTAATGGAGTTATGCTAAAAATGATAGTTGTTGGGAAGACTTAAGATTCAATGAAGAAAGGGCTAGAGTGTCGTCCATGGATTATCAAAGTTTTGTTATTAGGGTTTGGACCTCTTGAAATCGAATTCCTGTATTTTTGGGTCTTGGTTTCATGTCCCTACATGAATGCGTATGAGTTTTTCTTTCAAAAGACTTTAGAAATATCCTTGTGATGAGCCATTGTGATTCCAATCCCGGGTTCATACTCGTGTGCATCGTGAGTGAACCGAGTGGATATTTTTGAAAGATGGTGTTGGAAGGCTTAAAAGGCCACCATGGTTGAATTAGTCAAGGAACCTTTAGTAAGTGGATTCTAAGTTCCACCAAGTACACAAATTTTATGGAGTAAGTGCTAACGCCTAGAAATGTTTAATAGCTTGTTCGCCTGGCATTTTCGTCCATAAATAGGAAGTTTGTAAGTTAGCATTCAATTTACTCTTAGATAATGTACTCATGTTTTCGTGTAAATATTGCATATGTTCCATTTGTGTATATGTATAAATGTTTGGGTTTTGCCATGCTAAATCATATGTATACTGAGTTTTTTCATGATATGTCCGAACCATGTGTATATTTTGACTCATGCCTATGTGACATGTTGGATCATCATGAGTTGTGCCTTTGTTGAATATCTGAATGTACAAGCTATGCTCACATGATATGTTCTCAATGCTATGTTGCCATGTACCACGTTGCATATCATTTACATGTCATGCTATTTTCACATGCTATTATCTCATGTTTATGCAAAGTTTATGGGTTGTGCATTAAAGTAAGTTTTGACATGACCCCAATACTAAAATGAGAGAATATCCTAGCGGAACTCTCTGGTCCACGCTAGAGTGACTAAAGATAATGTAGTAACCCCTGAGTTAGCAAAGTACAGTCAATGGATTTCGAATGGGACAACAAGATTTCTAGAGCGAAGTCGTAGTGCCTAATGCTAGTACGTGCAAAAATGTGGTAAGTATGGTGAAGGCATTGCGAATTGCCTTCTTAATTGTGAACTTTTAGTGAAGCCATGTCGATCTGCCAAGAGTGAAAGAGAACTCATGGTGAAGGCGTATCGATTTGCCTGAGTGTCTCTCCTATGACATATTCACAATTGATTGAAAGGAATGTGATGTGGTGCGGTAACTAATAGGTCCACATGATTATTAGGGAAAACCATGAGGTATCCATAAGTGTTTATATTGAGTAAGAATATGTGAATGAATAAGAAATTATAAGTTGTGCAAAGAGTTATATTGTTACAAGTTCAATTGTTTTTAAAAAAAAAAAAAAAAAATTGAATAGGTGAAAAATACATATCATGAAAATTGCACATTCATGCTCATGCATCCATATTCATGTTTACCTTATGCATATTTATGTTATCTCTGTGTATGTTTGTGGCATAACTTACTGAGATTTCTCGAAATCTCATTGTCGTAGTTCCACTATCATTCTCCCGGAATGGTAGAAGTTGTGACAGGTTTAGAAAACATAGAGCAAGATGGGGGAAGCTTAAGCCCCATTGGTCGCCGGTGGTTGAAGAAATTCTCACATTCGATAATCGTCTCGAGGTAATTGATAATTTATAGAAATCATTTTGAAGTTGATAATAGAGATCCAAGAGATCTTAGGAGAAGAAGGATAATGTTTTTAACTATGTAGCACAAGACATGTAACGCCCTGGTCCTGGAGGTCTGGAGAGTTAGCTCTTATTACTTAATATCAACTTCAATATCACAACTATAAAATTCAGAAAACTCCATATAATATTAAGTCATTTGCTCAACTCAAAAATCCATGTTCCTTCATAAGGACAACAAAGAAATTCTCAATAAAATAAATTAAAAACTCCCCAAATACTCAAAAATATCCTTAACTCATAATATCAAAATAATCGAAAATAATCAATTTACTAACTATGACTCTCAAATAAGTACTTGTACCCTCGAGCACCTATTCCTCTAGGAACATCAAACATCTCTAACATTGCCTACTCTTGCTCTCCTGCAGAACCATCAAGATTATCTGAAAAATGTTTGGAGATAAGGGATGAGTTATCAACAACTCAGTAAGAGAGAACATATATTAGTATACAAACATGAGCATTTGCAGAATTCAAAATGCTGAACAAAAACACTTTTTATTTTCAGAATGCAGAGTTAGAACATGTTATCAAAAATATCAGAGTGAAAGTTCAAAAAAAAAATTATTCAAAATTCATTTGGCATAGCATAACTAAACACATCATATTAGAAAAGAATTCCATGTTTAACCCCCATGGTAGGGTTGTACAAACCCCAGCGACCAACCGAGAAGAATTAAAATGTGAATCTTCTCTTTATTATTCTTGGAGCCCAGAGTGTACACACAAGAAAGATCACGCAAAAAATTACTTTACTTCCAAAGTGGGTGCACCAGAAACAAAAAAATTGGTACCAACCCAAACAGAGGCCACAATTTTACACTCTTGGTAAGGTCAGAACGGAACAAAAATAGAAACAAAATATCATGATAGAGATTTTCAGAAATCACATCATATCATATTAGAGTACAGAACATCTTCATAACAGAACAGATCAAATCACAAAATATAATTTATGCACAAAATTTCATATTCGCTCTCTATTGCACAATTCAGAAACAAAATATCAAAATAGCTTATGGTTGCACCAGTCATGCCAGAAAATATTTTATTCTTATACAAAATTTCATGAGTAATGCAAAACAAATAACTGAGATCGTTTCAAATTTCTTTTCATAACAAAATATCCATATTTTCAAACTTGACCTCAGTCCATATTATTTTTATACAAAGTCTAGCATAAGAACCTCGCTTACCTGGACCTTTTAACTTCTCTGAATTTTCTCACAACAGTGCCAAATGAAAATCAATCGTCTCCTATTAGATAGTCACGTAATTTTCGTAAATTTATAATCAAACACATACTTCGATATTCCAAACAGGGGTCAGAGACCCGAGTAGATTTAAGAGATTCCTCCAAAATCAGAGTGTTGGGCTCCGGAAAACTAAAAGAAAAAATAGGAGTTAAACTATTACCAGCATCCTCACTGGGTGCAATCTCCCCCCCCCCCCCCCCCCCCCCCCCCCCCCCCCCCCCCCCCCGTCCGTAGTATCACTGGGCGTAAGCACCCCATCTGCATTCTCTACTGTTACAGCTGCTTCCGTAACATTAAGCTCCTGAGCAGAGGACAGTAACACCTTGGTAGTATTGACATCCTGCAGTTCAACAGCCTCACCATTCTCATTCTCAGGGATTGTAGATTTTGACGTCTCACCATCCAGCATGCTACTAGTATTGTTTCCACCAGTTGTTTCAACTTTCTTACTGCAACGACTTTTCTCACCATGCATGAATTTCCCCATGCGACAAGTCTATGTATTATGCCCCTGCACTCTACACTTTCCACAATAAGCAGGTAACGTTTCATATAAGATTTCCTATTTCCGGCTAGTTGGCAAACTAGGGGTGCCTATCCAGAAATAGGGAATAGGTTCCTTGGCCGCATCCATCTCCAAACAGATTCTAGCTCCATCCGTCCAAGTCACACAACGAGTGGGATTGTCCCTGCGTGTAAAACATCCAATAGGTGCCGTGAAAATAGCTCCATACGTAGGAATGATTCTTGATATAAGTTAGGCGGTAACCCAGGAAGCAAGATCCACACAAGGACCTTAGAAGGTTCATGCTCTTCATTAAAATCTAGAGACCAGTGAAACGCATGGTAAGCCACTCCATTAACTTCGCATGACTCACGAAACAGTGCTTTCACAAAGTCAGCCTTTGTGGTCAGCCTTACGAATACATTACGGGGAAGTTTCATGGAAGAGACCACCAGGGTAGAAGACAGACCCCAACGGCTATGGATAAATGCACGGATATCATCCAGGGAGGGTCGTTGCTGAAGGAACTTGAGCACAATGGAGAAACGGAATGGCTCAGTTGAAGGAGTGATTTCCTCTTTCGAAAATTGGAAGAAAAGTTCTCCGTCCATGAATTTTGGCGCATGGGGGGTGACGTGAAAATCAGGCAGAGGCTGTGGAATCGCCGCAGCCATTTCGGCAAAGGATTGACGGCCAGAAGCGTGGCCATCAGCGGTTGCCATGCAGCCTCACCAAGCAGCAGCGTCAACAAAACCCTGCAAAGACAAGGAACCCTAGCAAAGTAGTTTTTAGGAAGGTGATCGGAATACGAATTTTTTCCATGCCTGCCTTGCCAACAAACAGCGTAAAAGAGTGGTGGAAATGAGGTGTTCAAATGGGATGGTTTCAATTCACCGAAGAGTCTTCATCAAGGGGCTGTGGATTTCTTTTCTAATTTTCTGCAAGGCATGCCAACTAGATTGTTACCTGAATTGTCGACTCTTATTTCACTAGTTATTTCAGACTCTGACAGTTCTATTCTATGCTCAGTTTCTACTATGAATGAAGTTTTCTCAGCTCTTTCTTCTATCCTGTCTAATAGTGCTCTGGCATCTGATGGATTCGGGTTGGGTTTTTTCAAAAGTTCTTGGGAGGTAGTGAAAGAGGATGTCTTGAAAGCCATATCTGAATTTTTTGTTTCTAAGCAGCTCCCAAGATTTTTTACAGCCTCTTTTCTTGTCTTAATCCCAAAGGTTGATAATCCTTTTGGGTTTGATAAGTTCAGGCCTATTAGTCTATGCTCGATGTTTTATAAAATATGTTCCAAGATCATTGTTAATCGCTTGACAGGTCTCCTCCCACGAATGATATCGTGGGAACAAGGTGCTTTCATATCAGGAAGAAGTATCTTTGAGAATATTAGCATTACGCAGGAAATAGTTCAGTCTATTAATAAGAAGGCCCATGGTGGTAATATCATGATCAAGCTGGACATGGATAAGGCTTATGATTGAGTGGACTGGTCTTTTCTTATCGAGGTTCTTCGCTGTTTTGGCTTCTCTCCAAATTTTTGTGATCTTATCAGAACCTGTATTTCGACTCCATGGTATTCTATTATGATGAATGGCACTTCTATAGGCTTTTTTCAAGGGGCAGTGGCTTGCGTCAGGGTGACCCCCTCTCCCCCTATTTTTTTTATTATTATGCAAGAAGTTCTCTCTCGTCTCATTAAGCAAAGTGTGGAGGATCGAAAATTTGGCCAATTCTCGCAGGCCCGAGGTACGCCTATAATTTCTCATCCTATGTATGATGACGATGTGGTACTTTTTTCTAATGGTGGTTCTAAAGCCATCTGGGAGATTTTAGTTGTGCTTCATAAATATGAAAGTTGGTCGGGACAAAGCATTAACCATTCTAAATTTGCCATATACTGCTCTCAAAAAATTCCCTCAGTTTGTAAGAGTCTTTTATTAAGAATGACTGGATTTTCAGAAGGATCTTTCCCCTTCAAATATCTTGGCGTGCCTATTGTCTTGGGTCGACTCAAACAAGTGTATTTGGAAGATATGGTATCTAAAATCCAAAAGAAAATATCAGGTTGGAAAATGAAAATTCTTTCGGCTGGTGGCAGACTTATTTTATTGCGGCATGTTCTTTCTAGTATGGCACTCCATCTCTTTGCAGTTCTTTAGGTCCCGCAATCCACTATCAAAACTCTCCATCGTATGATGAGCACTATTTTTTGGGGGGAGGTAAATGGTAAGAGTAAGAAAAAATGGGTGGCCTGAAATTCTATCTATCGTCCCGTGGAGGAAGGTGGTTTGGCACTAAGAAATCTTAATGATATGCAACAAGCCCTTCACACTCGTTTTGCTTGGAATCTCATTCAAGGTAATTCTTTATGGGCCAATTTTTTAAGGGTAAGTATGTGGGTACCAAACCCTGGACCCTAGTTGACCCAACTAAGGGTACTAGGTTTTGGAAAATGATTGCTAAAACTCTTCCTTTGGTTTTGGATAACGCTAAATGGCGTCTAAAAGAATGAAACATTTTCTTCTGGTATGATAAATGGCGGGAGAGAGGTCCTTTAGCTAATGATATACCTATTGTGGATAATTCTCTCCTTAAAGTTAAGGACTGCAAATTATCTAATAATTGGGACATGGATTTTATTCTCCAGTTAGTGGGCCCGGATAATCTGGACGGTATTTTAGAGGATATTTGTAAATCTAAACCAGGTTTGGACATGTTGTTATGGACAAAAATGATAACGGACTGTTTTCTACCAAGTCGGCTTGTGATTGTGTTCATATTAGGGGTGGCACTCTTGAAGGGCATTCTTGGATGTGGCATAAAAGTCTTCCTCTGAAGATGTCCATCAATATGTGGAAAGCCTGGTATATGGCCCTGAGCGTGGATCATCATCTTCGCCGTATTAGCATTCATATTACTTCTCATTGTGATTGTTGTGCTAACAGTCATTATGAAGACCAAAATCATGTTTTGTTTGCAGGTGATATTGCTAGCACTGTTTGGCATCATTTTGGGGCTAGTCTTGGTATTCTGACCGGCCGCAAGTGGAAAGACACGGTGCAAATTTGGTTTTGCCGTGCGAAATTATCATCTCAAATTGGCATTATTGTGGGTCTTCTTCCGGTGGTTATTACTTGGAGACTCTAGTGGAGGCGTTGTTTGGCACGTATGGAGGGCCTCTTTGAAACTGCCTCTGACATCATTCATTCTGTTCGTTGGTGGATTAGTCTTATTTGTCGTGATATGCATGCTAGTTCTCACATCTCTGATTTTGATTTGCAAGTACTTGAGAGTTTGTAGGTCCAGCCTAGTTTCCCTCCCGTTCGGCATTGCAAAGCTATTAATTGGCAACGGCCTCCGGCGGGTTGGGTTAAACTGAACACAGATGGTAGTAGTTTGGGTAACCCGGTGGCCTCTGGCGTAGGTGGGATTATTAGAAACGATCATGGTAAGTTAATTCATGCTTTCTTTGTGTTTATTGGTACAAGTTCTAATAATCATGCAGAGCTTTTAGCTCTCCTTCATGGGCTCCGGGTTTGTAAGTCTCTATCTCTCAATTATGTGGAAATTGAACTTGATTCTATGACTCTTATTTCTTGGTGGAGAAGTAAAAGATGTGAGGTATGGTATCTGGAGGATTTTTGGGAAGAAGTTCTTGACATTATGAGTTCCATCACTTGTTCAATTCACCATATTTTTCGAGAGGGAAATAAAGTTACAGATTGGTTAGCCAAGTATGGGGCTTCTGGTAGTGATTCAGTTTTTTCCCACTTGATGGAAACTCCCCGAGTTTTGCGTGGCCTTATTCGCATGGACTACTTTGGGATGCCTTTGATTCGTATTATTTAGTTTTGTTTTGTCTTATGCTTGAGGTTTTGTTGTTTCTTGTTTTTATTTCTTCTGGTTTGGTTTTCTTTTGGCATGCTGGGTTGAGTTTGTACCCTAGATGCTTGATTTGTAACCACGATTTTCCTCCACCACAAGTGATGGTTATTAATAAAATTGGGGAGGGGCCACTATTGGACAGGTGACCCTAACTCTTTATTAAAAAAAAAAAAAAAAAAAACCTATTGTAATTCCTCGAAACCTAAACTTCTCATAACTATAAAATATCATCACTTCTCAAATACATCCATTTTCACTTAATATCTCCGACTAAGACAAACTCTAAATTCTTTAAAAACATTAATAGCAACTAATATAATTTTTGAAAACGACATAGGCCCATGGAAACATGCCCTACTTAATTCACCCATTCAAGATACATTTGGACTAAAAGGGTAAAATTGTAATTAATTCTCGAATCTTTACTATACTTTACGTAAGTTTTCGGGGACAACTAAAATGTTATTACTATACAAGAAACAAAGCAGCTTCGTTGTGGGTGGAAGGCAGCGGAGGACTTACTAAGAGAAGCTTCAAGCTACGGCAAGTGGTTGGGCACGGTGGCTGGGGTGGTTACGCCAGCATGATAGGCGGCTAAGCAATGAAAGAGAGAGGGGGTGATGAGAGAGAGAGAAACTAGAGAGAGGAAACACGGTGAAAGGGATATCGTGCAAGATACTCACTGAGGCAACAAGAGACGGCGACAAGGTGGTTGGGAGTCGGCGTCGCTGGACTTCCCTTGTCGTGGCTAGTGGCACTAAATGGGTTGAGTGGTACTCTATTTTGAGACTAAAAAACAAGGGTGTTTCGGTGATGCGTGCGGCAGAGCTTCTACATTGGGCGGCTAAGTGTGGGGTACGGTGGTGCAAGGCAGAGTAGTGGAGGTTTAAAGTGTGGCTCGATGGCTTTCGACGTGCATGGGAGACCTCGCATGCTGGTCAGCGTTACTAGATGTTGTGCATGGAGCTGGGCAGTTTCACATGGTGGCTAAACAGGGGTGTTGCATTGGTCGTGCATGGAGGAGGTGGGGCTTCCATGGTGGTTGGATGGTGGCGTCCATTGGAGACTTGCAGGGGTGCGGGTCAATGCAGGGGTGGTTTCCGGCACGTTTGGCTCTTAATTGTGGTGGCTGCCGTGGTTCACAATGGAGGGTAGATGCTCTAAGGAGTTTGGATCACTGAGGTCATGAAAAGAGGGCAAAGGCAACTTGGGGTTTCTTCATGCATGAGGGATGGTTGTGACGCGTATATATATAGGGGATTGAATATAAAAACCCTAGAGAGGGAAGGAAGGAAAGATATGCATTGGCAAGCCATGGAACATGTACGTGATTGAAGCATGCAGTGGGAATGGAAGTGAAACCATGCATGTCGTGGAGCTTGGAATTGTTTTCACGAGCTAGGGCTTTTTAGCCTAAAAATATTTGACCTACGTCTTGGATCTTGCATGGGATTAATATAGGGGTTTTTTTTCATAAGTTTTGGGCCTCGACTCAACTTAAAAAAGACATACTTGTCCCATAAATCTTCTGGGGGAAAATCTAGTTGGTCCATTAAAATATTTAAACCTAATTATCAAATCTATTGAAAAATCATATTCTGCAAAAAAAAAAAAAAAAAATTCCGGGCCCGTGGTCCATAAAAAAAATACTCGTTAATCCTAAGTAGTTTTTCGTACGTATAAACCAAAAATTTTAGAAAGTGGGCTTGGTACTGGGCTCAGGTGTTATAAGACAATATTTTGAGGGTTATGAAGGGTCATATTTTGGGACCCTACTGTAATATGAATGTTAAAAACATATGATGTTTTGGGATATAATAGATTATGTTTTGGTACCATGTTATTTGATCAAGCCCTTGTTATTTTTCCTTTGCAATTTATTTATACTGCTATAAACATGCTAGGTGCGTTACATGTTAACTATCATGAACGAGAGATATGTAACCCAATATTGCATGTCTTGATACTTCAATTAAGAGTTGGGAGGCATCACAAATTTCATTTAAATTTGTCTTCATCTTGCATCTCATGAAAGAAAATGACTGATATTTTATATAGAGTTCAATCCGAATCTCAGGATATTTTCAATGCCATGCATCAAATAATATAGATACAAAAAATGGGAGGATTTGTTTACTTATGTGAAAATCATTTTCTATGAACGCAACCTAGATATTCCATATATGAATGCTCGTTACATTTAGAAATGAGATCGAGCTCACCATCAAGAAGTTAACTTTGCAATTGAGCATCATTGCAAGTTTATATTTTCTAATGCAGCAAGACTGGTCGTTGGTTTAGTGCGCATGCAATGGAATTGCTTATTCTCAGCTCGGCCTGAAATAACCTTCTGGGATTCAAAGAAACATGTCCTGTCATGGCAGTTAGAATAATAACTACAAGAGCATTGCCAGGACAGGTTACCCTCTTCCTGGCTATAACTGCCATGCTCTCTCAAGTCTTAACAACTTGTGAAAGCGACTAAACATGGATCCCTTGCAGATGCATAAGACCACATAAATACAAAGATAAAGTACAGTTGTTTTGTGTCTCTGGAAATTAATCAAGACGATTTTCCACATCATAAAGAATGGCGGGTTCGTCTCATGATCTTCCTACGAAAGGGCTTGCATGCCTCAATGCTGAGATCAACAGCTGCTGCAAGTGCCATAAAGATGGCAGCATCCTCCACACATGTTACATGTCGCAAGGCCAATTGTACCAATGGCTTACTTCTCTTCCCTTCCCCTTGCACTCTGCATTTCATGACAAAACCGCCAACAACTGGACCCAATGCTGCAAAGTCTCCACTGCTTTGTGGGCTCGGTATCGGAGTTGCTGCTGCTCGCATTTGTCTGTCAGTGTCTATGAAAAACTCACCCCCCTTTTCAGCGTTAATAAAAATCTCAGATATAAGAAGCTCCCCTCCCTCTTGGTCATCGGAAATAAGTCGAAATCGACAGCAGACAGAATCTCGGATGCCACGCTCACGCCATGCCTCAAGCTTTCCCCATGGCTGCCAACTCTCAGGTCTGCAAACATCTGGGCGAACAATCAACCAAGCTCCTGGGTTGGACCTGGCCACCCAATCACAACCTGTTGATGGCACAAATGGAGTTGTTATGAATGCTGCTGCAACAGCCGAACCAGAGAGATCATGTATCTTCACCTTCCACCCCTTCCTCTCTCTTCTCTCCATTTCTTGGTCAGAACTATCAGTAGATCCTGACCAGTAAGTGCTCAATGGGTCCACTTGGGGTACCCTGACAATGCATTAGACCTGTTAAAAAAAGGGGGACAAATAGCAGTTCGTCCTACTGAACGACATGGCTAACAGAGAAACAGAATCAAGGAAATATTAAAGTCTTTTCGCATACAATATCTTTCACAGATTGCAACACACTCCTCAAGGAAAAATTAAAAGTGCATTATCACTTTTTTCCCTTTTTTGGGGGGTGGGGTTGGGAAAGAAGTATACAATGACTACAACAAAAATGGCTAGTTGATGGGAAACATGATAAGTTCCTTCTTTTAAAGCTTTTGGCAATCAAATGGAACCTCATGAAAGATCACTGATTTCTCTTGCAGATTATATGACATAGAAAGAAGATTTTGTGTTACTTGTACCCATAAAGTGCATGCCACTCAAAGTTACATATACTGTTACGGTTTAATTTGTGGACTAGTTTCTCAACATGATGTTGTCAAAACCATACAAATCAGGAACCTTACGCATCCTAATAGAGAGAGAGAATTATCCTTTAGCCCACATAAATATCATCACCTCATTCTTAAACATGCCGCTAAACTTTCAATTGTTGGATTGTCATTTCCATCTAAATCAACTGTTAAGTCAAATGGAAAAAATAAGTAAACTGACCAAATTACCTCTCATATGAAAAGCTCAATCTCTGTCAAAAACTAGCACACAACCTGCACTGCAGTATATATCCATGGTGGAAATACTAAATAAGCCCCTGTGATCCTCAAGAAACTCCAAACCCTCACCTTTTCTCATTCCTTCAACTCCAGTTCCCAAATGTCAAGTTAAATCACTCTCAGAAACCCGACCACCATATCAAAATCTTTAGGAAGTGTAAACACACCAGGAACAAACCCAATTCAAACAGGCCTATAAATGACATATTATGTTAAAGAACTGGGTGCAGACTCCCCAAGAAATGAGAATATTGGCATTGAATGGGTGAAAGCACCAAAATACGCAAAACGAAGTGAATAATTGAGACATTAAGATGGAAAGGATCTCATGTTTTGACATTCCATTCATGTTGTGTGATGAGTCAACAAGGAGGAAGAGGAAAGGGATGGGTGGGGGGTGGGGGGGGGGGGGGGACGAGAGGATGGTGATCACGGGGAGACCCAATAGTGGTACTACTATAGCGTTACCTTCAAAGCCAATCAAATGATCAATGTATCCGATGTAGGCAAAGAATCTTGAGGAGCTTCAATTTTGCCCTGTTCTCAGACTTCATCTTTAGGGACATCACTAGATCACTATGGTAGCAATGTACTGGCCTGGGTTTGGTGACATTAAATTAGAGGAACACGTGCGTAATTTATTTGAATGGAACTGTGTGATTAAGATTTAGTTTTCATATATTAGTCTGACTTAGCGGTTGATTTGGATGAACAGGGCCAATGGTTGATTTGGACAAAAGGGGCCAATCAAAACTTTGAATCAAGGGACAATATGCAATGATTTAAAAAGTTTGGTGACATGTTAGAGTGTAAGATGCTAGTTTAGAGGGGAAGTGTAATTTACTCTAACAAGAATATTTAATTATTGGTAAGGTATTGATCTTAAATTTTTATTGTCTTTTACTTTTCCTCCTCCTTTTACTATATGGATAAACAATCTTGACATAGGTTTTAAGTGTCAATCAAATTTCATAATTTACTCTAACAAATATATATAATTATTGGTAAGGTATTGGTCTCAAATGCTTATTGTCTTTTACTTTTCTTCCTTTTACTTTATGGATAAACAATCCTGATATAGGTTTTAAGTGTCAATCAAATTTCATATAACAGAGAATTAAGAGAGAGAGAGAGAGAGAGCATGTTGCAGCAATTTAATGGAAATATAAGAGAACACGCTTGTCATATCACCTGTCTCGACTAAACTTGCAACTGAAGATAGGCTGCTTAATGGAGCCTTGAAGCTGAACTATTTGAGGACTCAATCTAGTCACATCTTCAAACTGGAAAACGTATCTTGGATCAGGGTCCAGTTTCACTCTCAAATGAAGCTCTGGTCCCGATTTTCCACTCTCCTGCTTGTTTTTGCCAATACCTATCCAACCATTGAAAAGGATTATAGGCCTCCCTTCACACCATTCAGGACCAACCTCCAGTTTAAATGACCCAATCTGCTGCCTCTTGATGCTTACACCACAATGAGACCCTTTCCACCCTGTAAAAACAACTATCTCTAAAGATGCATGCGTGCCATGGAAACAGCCAGGTGCCAACAAGGCCTTCAGATCAGATTCTTCAAGATAAAAGCTTGAGGCAATACTGTGAGAATCAGGGGTAGCTTCAACAGAGGTTATTAAGGGTACTGATGTTGTCTGTACCGGAAAACCTCGAAGACGAATTTCACATGAACATGGAGAAGAGAGTGCACGAATTCCAACCGAGTTATAAGCTGCCCCAGGAATCCTCAATCCCAGTGAGCCTATAGACAACCTAATAAAAGCCTGAGGATCCATTAAGGTCACAAATTCTTTTCCATTGTAGATCTATTCTCTGATAGCTCAAGAACCCTGCAACATCAGGAGGCAAGTGACTTGAAGTTAAAGAAAAAGACTTTCACTCGCTGAAGACATTCACATCTCTTGTTGGTGGATTCATTTTTCTATTCCCATAGTTCTATTTCAACCAAAGCTTGAATAAGTCAATATTTTTGCAGCATGTTATAAACAAGAAGCAACCAGCAACCCGGTATAGAAACTTATATAAAAGCAGAGATTTTTGGAGTACAAAGGTGATGAGCACCAGTAGGACAAAAGGGGAGAAGCCTTTTTTCCCAACTATCGACAGGTGATCAGTTCATTGAAAAACAGGTTACACAATTTGTGTATTGAAATATACTCATATCAGTATATAAATTTTGTATGCACTCAGAAGCCCACATGGGTTTTGGCAAAATTTCAGAATTTCCTGACAATTTAAACTCAACAACCAGCATGTCAGCATATATCCTAATTACAAATTTCAACCAAACAACAAATTACAAGAAGTATCCTAATCAATATAAGAATGCAGAAATTCAAATGGGTTAGTGTCAGAGCCTCTCAATCCAACTTCTCCGCTGAATCGGCTTAAGAACATCGAGAAAAGAGTCGTACACTTTGGCTTCAATATTATTCTATGGTCAAATATCTCTTTGAATTATTTAGAAGGGGATTAAGCAAACATGCGACTTTTTCCTATGCGATACATTGTTCCAGATGGCTAGTGACTGAGGCTTCTTATAATTTTCCTTGTATATAGCAAAAAACTAGTAGCCTTGCATGATGAAAGTCCATCTGCTTAATTGCACACTCGTTTTGAAACTGTTCAACTTCAGAGTTTTACTTCGCTCTTTTGAGTCGTATAACATGAGAAACTCAACTGAGAAAGTCGATATGGTAATGATCGGTTGAATCTAGCTTTCAGGATTACCGGTCCAAGACTCAATAACAATAAGATCAGACTTTCCTTTTCCTACATGTTCTCGTCAAGCAAACAGAAACGACGATTTTAGGAAATCAAACTGCACTTCTTAGTACTCTAAAAGAATACTAAATACTTCAAAATTCAATCGTCACGTGTGGTAAGCGGAAAAGCAAACAAGAAGCAAGGGTTTTGATTCAAACGGAGGAGTTACCCCATGCAGAAAAAAGAAACAAATTTAGCTAGGGAGTGAGTAACCCACAAATGAAACTGCAACCAAAAGAAGATACTTGAGCACAATCAAAACCAAGAACAAATAGACACAACGAAAGTCATGCCACAAAGGAACTATAAAAAAAAAAAAAAAAAAAAAAAAAAGGTGTGGCGAAAAGAGCACAACAAGCCAAAGTAAGAACATATATCATCACACAACAAGAGCCATCTTCACCTCAAAAATGCCCAGTTGAATTCATAGCTCCAATTCTTCACAAGAACAACCATTTAAGAAATGAGAATGAGATCCTGCTCACCCTTTCTCTCTTCCCCAATAATGAACTTTGACTTGCATCCAAGACTGAGAAAAACAAAAGAACAGTACGTACACTCTTGCGCGGATCACGACAACAACCCCAAATCGCTTCTCTCTTTCTCTCGTCGCTCTAGCCGCTAGCCGAAGAAACAATAATATATTACGTTTTTCTTCCGATCATGCATTATTTGTCACGAAATAGACGGAGAAATTAAAGGGAAGTATGCTTTATTTGTATTAGTTTTTTGGTGCAGAGAACTAGAAGGTAGAAGCAGAGGCTGACAATGATGGGAAGGGGATCTCCGCACTTCACTTGAAAGGTAAATTAATACCGTTCAAAAATAAAATATGGATATTTTTAGCATCATGTTTCTTAAACTAAATAAAATTTTGATTAATTTTAAGTGAAATAGAATCTCTTTTTTTTTTTAATTAGGAGAGCAAGTGGAACATAAAACAAATTCGATAATATTTATTGTTTATCTAATATTGTTTAAAATATTCTATGTACAGTGATAAATATTATCGATTTTATTTTATGTCCTTCTCTCTTTTATTTCAAATTCTTAAATTTGAACAAAAACATTATTAAATTTCAAAAGTCCTTGTTGCCTTCTAAAATTGAAAATTATAATTTAATCAAACAATTCAAGATAATATTTTTTACAATAAAAATATGACAATAAGAGGAAGTACCTTCCCTAGGCAATAAGGGATCGCCCACGTGACCTTTTAAGCCTCGTTTGGATATCATCTCATTATTATAATTTTTTTAAAATTATTATATAAAATATAATAAATAATTTAATTTTTTTAAATTTTAAAATAATATTAATATTTTATTCAATACATCTAAAATTATTTTATCAAACCAGCCCTGAGGGTCATAAATTATCAACAATTTAGAAATCGGATTTTAGGGAATCGAATAATACAAATTTGTAGTTGTTAAACTTTCTATTTAATTAGTAAGAATAAAATTAAAAATAAATAAATAAATAAACATAAATATAATAATATACGATATATGAGTAATAAAACGACAAAATAAATAATACAGACGAAAAGGAAGAGAGAGAAGGATCGTGAATACAGCTGTAATCAAGCAAAAGTCTCTTTTACCAAAGGAATATAGCGGAATCGCTATCCGACACAGTAGTAGTCCTCGTCTGCCTTACATCATCTTCTTATTTCTTAACCACCAACTCCCCCTTTTAATATTTGGTTACCTATTATTTATACATATCAGGTTTTTTTTTATTAAAAAAAAAATGTGTTTCTTTATTTTTTAGTATTCTGGTTTTATTTTTTATTATTTTTAAAAAAATATGTAAAAAATACTTCAAGAAAATTATATTTACACTGTCGATACCGAATTCAATATCTTTCTTTAGTATTAATGTATTTTCACTTGCAATAATAATAATAATGGCAAAAAATCAACTTTTAGAAATTTTTAATTCCTAACTTTTCACCTTTTTAATTTTTTAATTATTATTATTGATTATTGTAATAACCAAGTTGTAGGCAATGAAGGATGAACACAGAACAGCCACAAGGGCCAAGCCCATTCCATGCTTTCTTGTCCTTATCAAGACAAAGACAAGTTGAATTAAGGTTTTGGATTTGTGCATTTATTGCATTTTTAATATGAAATTTTGATTTAGTTTTTTTAGTGGCTATCATATTCATGCTTTCTACATAATTAGTAAGCTTTCTTTTTTTTTTTTTATTCCATATTACCAAAAAATTTGGGTCTATGATAGTGAATTGTGGTTGTATTTGTGCTGTCTTGAAATTATGGTCTTTTTTTTTTTTTCCCCTACAAAATACAAATAATGGGAGTTTTGCAAAATTATGGTTATTTATGAGATAACCATATATAGAGTAAGCTATCCAAATATTTGTGGATCCTATTTTTTAGACAATATTATTGATAAAATAATTTTTTTATCTTTTTTTTTTCATTTACTTGACCACAAATAATATAATTTTTCATGTTGGGAGCCATTTTTGTCAAATGAATTGTTCAAAATGTACAAGTTCTAGGCTTGCGCAAGTTATTTTCCTATTTTTTTTTTTTTAATTCTCTAGTAGAGGAAATTTCACTACTATTCAAATGAGGTATTCTCACGTATTCTGTGAATAGAAGTGAAAAAGTAATGATAGAATATTGAATAGTAGTGAATAGTAATGAAAAGTAATAATAAAATAATGAATAGTAGTGAAGTATTCTCAGTATTCAAACTAGAACTATCATTAATAAGAAAAGAGTGAGTGAAAGAAAGGAGAAAAAGCAAAGATCATCAATACGAAAGGTTAAGATCTTGTATTTTGATTGCATAAGAGTGTAGAGTTCTAGATATGAAGGATTAGGCAAAAATGATTTTGGGGAAGGGGAATCTCTTTAATATAATAAGTTTTCTTTTTAAATTAAGAAAGAAGAGATGATATCGGTGGATAGTTTAAAATAATAGGAAAAACAAATAAAATAGACTTATATATATAGTATTTATTAAGTATCAAACGCCATAAAAAAATATTAGGTGGACAATAATAAATATTGAAAACTCATCTCATCTATTTATATTATCTCTTCCATTTTTAGTCTTAAATTAAAAGATTTTTTTAACTATCCAGCAACAAATAATAATAAATAAATAAAACCATAACAGCTCTAGTAAATTAGAAAAATAAAATCGAAGTGGAGACCTAAGATGGTAATTAGCTTAAGTTCTGAAGGCAAAGCTGAGATTAGTGTTCATGCTATTCTTCATTTTGCATATTTTATTTTTAGTCACACAAACCAATGTCGCATATTTTAATTGTTTTTTTATTTAAATAATTAACATAACAAGTATGAATAAAAATGAATCAGCCAGTTTGATAATCTCTTCGGTATTTATCCGGTTAAACTCTAATAGAATTCGATTCGTGAAAAGAAAAAAATCGCCCGTAAAAGCAGATACCCACTCAATTAGTAAACGACACATATCCGATAAAACTTGACTCAATTCGGCTAAGGTTTGTTAAGACTCGCTCGTTTATGACCAAGTCGACTCGTCAGCTTGACTTGATTAAAGCTCATTTATATATTGATAAATATATACATATACCTATGTATATATACATATTTGTATGTATTAACTAATAATATAAGCATAATATTTTTATAATTAACTATATAATATTTAGCCGAAATACTTATGTTTATATATTGAATATACTTCATAACTATATTTTATAATTTGTAGAATAATTAGTCGATAAGATTTAATAATTTCATATACTAGTACGTAAGAACCATATATGAAATAGATATATGTTATCATATTATGTGTATGTATTAATAATTTATGTATACATATAATATATTATTATTATGGATAAATATCAATTAGTTAAATATTAATTATTTATAAAATTTTAAAATCTTATTATTAAACAGAGATTCTACTTATTAATTGTATAAATTTAATATTATATTTTTTATTTTTTTTATTTATATAATTTATTAATTATTAAATCTTATCTAAAAATAAAAAAAATTAACTCGACGATTTAAAAACCAGCTCAACTCAATTCGATTACAACCTTAATATCAAGCCGCTTAATATCAACAAGTCTGGTAGCGGCAAATTTTAAATAAAAAATAATATCCTTTTAAGAAATCACATTTAATATAATAATATTAAAAATCTTAAGTGTGCACGTGCATGTGCTACGCAAATGGTTTGCAGGTTGGTCTCTCGATTTATTACCGAAACTTTTGATTTTTTTAATTTCGATCCTATCTGGTGTTTTCAAATTTGCGGATTATTTATGTTAGTAATAATATAATATTTACATATATTAAATTATTAATCTATTTATATTATAGTTGATAAATATTATTTTTATGTAATTTTTATTACTCTTTTATTTATGAAAAGTTTCATTTTCCCTTCAATACTATTGATTTTATTTTATTTATTTTATTTATTTTCTTGGATTTGAAGGAATGAGAAGATTTAATGCAAAATAAAAGTATTTTGGTACAAAAAAATACACTATGGATCCAGATTAATGAGTGGCAGCGAGATCTGAAGAAAGCCGATGAGATTTGGACGAGGAGCATTATCATGTGAGCAGCAAAGAGATTTCTTTCACCCAAAAGCGTAAAGATTTACCTCTCAGTAGGCGAGGAAACTCGCGACCAGAAGGCGCAATCAGAAGGCACGAAGATTTGGCGACGAGGCTCTAGGTGGTTAGATTGGGAGACTAGTCTAAACGATTAACTTAAAAAACCAACCTAAATGACATCGTGGGCAACAACTAGAAAATGTGAGAGGAGTCTTTCATTCTGGTCGGGAGTCGTTCCACAAGGTAGGCGAGGAGAAGGTCGTGTGGTCTTTGTGACTTCCACGCCCGTTCGTTTGTGACCTTTCCACCAGTTATATTCAGCGCACATGGCATCTACCCAATAGGACTCTTTCGAGTTCTGCAATCAATTTATTGGCAAACAAATCCTCCCAAACTTTGCAATTCAAGTCGCATATCACTGAATCTTCCATTTTAGATAATTCCAATAGTCTTAGGATAATTTCCTGTTATGTTAAGATATATTTTTAGAAACTATTTTCTAGATTTTTAGGCTAGATTGTAGCCGCATTTATTTTGTTTCCGGATTTGAATTTTGGCATCTATTTAATCCCATCTTGTGAGATGAATGTGGAGTCTTGGTTCTTAATCTTAGTTTTATGTTTTAGAGTCTGGGTCTGAGTTTAGAGTTCCAAAAGTTATTCTTGAAGTGTTTTGAAAAGATGGAACTGGAGAGTAGAGGTGAGAGCCGCATGCTTCATCAATTGACTTCAACGAAGAACACCAGTTTTATTCTTTTTATTTTCAATTCCATTATGAACTAATTCTATTTTCTAGAGCTTTGATGTAGTCTAGCATTGAACACACAGTTTATATTCCAAATTATTTTATTTTCAATATTTCCATGATTGAGTGTTTATTCCTTATTCTTAATACTTGCAATTTTCTAGCTAATTATTGTTCTATCTATTGAATCACAATGAGATCGAGAGGTGATTTGTGATTAAAGTTCTATGATTAAACACCATTAGTTGAGCGAAAGCAGAGATATTTTACCGCGACTAGTGTGATTTTCAAGAAAAATCTAAAGAACTTATTGAGTCTCCAATTAGTTAAATTCACATAGAGATACGAAATTATTAATTGAAGATATTTTTTGTATTGTTCAAGAGAAATTATAAAATAATTAAGAAATTTTATCATCAACTTAGGATAATTGAGATTCTATAATGAAGAAGAATAAATTGTTTGAGATTTGATAGGTGAAGTCAAATACTCTAGATCTATTCTTATTATTTTTAAAATCTTAATTTTAATGTTCTTTTCTTCAGTTTAATTTAGATAAACCATTTTTCAAATTTTATTTTTTCAAATAGTACTTAATTTAGTTAATTTCAATACTCAATAACATAATTATTCCCTGTGGGTTTGATAACTATTTTCTTTAAAATATTTTACTACTTGTTACGATTCAATGTACTTGCAGATATATTTTTATGCAAACAATAGTATAAGTACATTATTTTATAATAATTAACGCATATTAGCATAGTATTGAATTTAACTATAATCTATATACGTTCTAGACTTTTTATATGAGTATATATAATTAAATGTGTAAAAGTGTATTTACAAAAAGAATATATATATATATATATTATAATTTATTATGCCAAAAATGTATTTATCTTTGATATATATATATATATATCAAAAGTAAATTTATATTAATAACTTAATATTAATATTTATGTTTAGGAGTAAAATTTATATGTTATATAAAATGTTATATTAAAAGTTATAAGATTAATTTTATGTTATATCACATATTATAAGATTATTAAACTTGAATAATAAAAATAGGAATTTCATATTATATTAATTATCAATTTAACATAATATATATATATATATAATATAATATAATATCAAAAATTATAAATATATATATACCAGTCCGGTTGGGTTTAAACTGGTTTTCAAAATATGAAAATTGGTATCTCACCAGACTACTTATAGACCAGACCGAATCTACCAGTTCGGTCCGGTTTAGTCTAATTCTACCGATTTTCCTTTTTTTTTACGCCCTGAATTTTACGTACTAACGAAAACAAAAAAACAAATTGGATATAACCCGACTTGCAATCCCCATCCGCATTCTCTTCTCTCCTAACTTCGATTGAAGGTAGAGCAATATTCTACCAGCAGAAGCTTGGAGGCTTCCGGTAACCTGTAATTGGAACTTATAAAGTTATACCTTGGGTCGAGAACGAAACCGACTAGCTTTCAACTCTGAAACGCTCGTATAGGGTCGAAGACGAAAACTGACATGCCTTGTTCTTCTTCCTCCAATATATAGTCGCTGAGATCCACATCCACTCTGTAACAACTTATAATTTTTTTTCAACTTATATACATTTTGCAACTGAAATACTCTTTTGTAGATATTTTCAGGGTTGCTCTTGCCTTTACTGGTCTAGGAGTGCTAACGGTTGGGTCAATTGCTTGTTTAATTTCAAAACTTGTCCACATGGAAGCTTCGAGTGGTAGAGGTTGAAATTTATTGCCTAGTTTTTTTATCTATGCATATTATTTTATTACACTGAACAATCTGTCCAATCTATATTATTTATATGAAAGGAATGGAAAGCAAAATGTTATCTAGTCTATCTTGTTTATAACACTGGATTACATGGTCATTATTTATTGTGCACTTTGCTGATTATGTACATCAAAGTACGATGAAATCAATAGCTTCTAATATTCTTAGGCCAAGACTGACTAAGAGGTTCGGATGTAAGGCAAAACCAATGCAACTCTATGTCTCGGAATGTATACATTTTCTACGATTGTACTTGAACACACACATGCATTGAGTTCGGAAAAAATGAGATTTTTTAGATACAATAGGAAGGTGAATCCAGCCGCGAAGAAACAGTTGGAAGAAGGAAATAGTGCTTGTATAATGGTGTGTAAAAGTATTAAATCTTTTGTAGTTCAAGCTAGTTATTTTGAGAACCTAACATTCGTAAAAAAAATATATTACCAAAAATATCTTGATAAGGTGAGACAACTACAACTTGGTGAAGGTGGTGCTAAAGCTCTACAAAAGTATTTTGTCCGAATGCTGCATAAGAACGATCAATTGTACTATATCATAGGTAGCCTAAAGTAGGGCTACCTATAAATATTTGGGGATGTGATAATATTTGACACAATCTCCTTGACCAATGCGTATAAGATACCATTCGCTCCTTTTGTAGGAGCAAATCACCATGGTCAATCAATTCTTTTTTGTTGTATTTTAATATCAAGTAAAGATGCTAACACCTTTATGTGGTTATTTCAATCCAGGTTGAATTGCATGAAAGGTTAAGCTCATTTGGCAAAAATAACATATCAAAATAAGGCAATGTAAATTGCTATTATTACGGTGTTTCTGACACTAGAACACAGATTTTTTCTATATCACATTTTGAAGAAGTTGCCAAAAAATTTGGATCGCATTCGCACTATGAAGCCATCGAGAGTAGGATACAAAATTGTATTTATGACTATTTGACTACAAAAGACTTTGAAGACAATTGTTAAACACTACTTGACAATTACAATTTACATGATCATGTTTGGCTATAATGGTTGTATGATGAGAGACATATGTAGATACCTACACATATTAAAAATATACTTTGGGCTGAGATGTAAACTACACCAAGAAGTGAGAGAACTCAAAAACTTCTTTGAAGTAGTTTGTGGAGAAGTATGAGAATGAACGGAGATGAAAAATTGGGAATGAGGCAGCAACTGATTTCACTCCGAAATGAGATGTAGGAGACAATGGGGGAGAAATCTTAACATTATAAAAAAATAAATTAGAAATCTCAACAATGGGGGAGAACTTTTCCTTACGGATCGAAGGTTGAGATAAAATTTCCGATGGTCGGTTTCGATTTGTTAATGAGGGTGGACTGCGCTACCTCCGAACAGAAGACACGGGAGAATGGGGGCTATGCTAGGTTTTAACTAGAGGACTTGAACATGGAGGGACATTGTGTGGTTTTGTTTTTATTTTACCAATTTCACTTTTTTACTAGAATTCTGCTACATACAACTGCCCTTGCGAAACCGTGTATAACCGGATGACATGGCTCTGACAGAATTTTTTTTTTAGAAGTAAAAGAAAATCAAGAAGACCATCAGACAGAAGCCGGCGAGTGAAATGAAGAAGGACTGAAACCTAAAAGGAAGAAAGAAAGACTATGTGACTTGGTTCATCGGATTGAAATCGAGAACGTCAGATTGAACCAGATGGAAAGTCCTGAGTAACCTTGCAGATGCTAGAGAGGTCTGGAACTGGAAATGGATATTTAGAAATGTTAGCAGCAAACTGGGGGGTTTTTGGATCAATGTTGGTATCGACACACCCTATTATGATTCCTTCTCTAGAAGATTCAAAACCACCAACTTCAATCCATGCCTCATCTGGTAGGCCCAAGAACTGTGGAGTATGTCTGGTTATAGTTCTGACAGAGAAATCCAAAACCACATTCGCCACTTCTGTTCTCTTTGAAAGCTTCTCCGCCTTCAACATTCACCAATATCATCATTTAAAGAACATATTAACACATTATTGTCACAAAATACAATAAGTTTCTACTAACATGCAAATCCCCAAGTCTACACAAAAGAAATGGATTGGAATATATGAAGAAGGAAGTAATTTAACACCATCTGCTAAATACTACAAATAATTACCCACAAGTCTACATAAAAAACTAATAATAACAAAAAAATGAGTATCTCAATTTCTGGAAATTAAGGTTGCATTTGGGTAGTGAGATATTCTGTGAATAATAAAAAAAAAGTAATGATAGAATATTAAATAGTAATGAAAAGTATGTGAAAAATAATAATCAAATAATGAATAGTAGTAAGGTATAGTAGCCAAACTAGGCCTAAACCTCCAAGAGAACGATGTTTGAAACCAGCCCTGTCTGTAGTCAATTTACCAAAGTGATGAGCAGGAGGAGCTTGCCTCAAAGTGACAATATACACAGCTAAGAAATTTGTATCTAAATCATCCTAACACAAACTGCTCACAAACATCCCCAAGCAAAGCACCACCACTAAATGCGCCTAATAAATTCCCTCCATATCTAAAGAAGTTGTAGTCAAAGAGAAATTAAATTTCCAGGAAACAAGCAACCTCCCCACTCCCTTCCTTCAAACTAAATTCAACCCATATTGTCCATTCGCAAGGACCCAAGCTCCGACTCTCTCTTCATGTCAGTACATAGTAAGTATAGTAGAGTGAGCAAAAGCCGCCAAATCAGATATGTTTCTCTACAATGTGAACATTGATGAGAGAAAGTGCGAAGCACGACTACTATTCCACAGATAAGAAGTGTTCCAGAGAAAGCAGGGTCTTTTTGGTTAGGAAAGTGTCCCTTCTCTCACTTTGAGAGAGAGAGAGAGAGAGTAGTAGAGGTGGATTAACATAAGATGGATATAGGCAAAGAGAATCTGCAAGCTTTCTCGAATGGGGTTCACTATTAAAAAATTAATTTTTTTTATGTGGGTCTTATATTTTATTCACTTTTTTCAAAGTGATTACGCGATAGTTGTATAATTCACAATTATAAATATTTTTTCTCTTTAAAAAATGAAAAAATTTGTTGAGAAAGGCTGGGTCACGGGCCCGTTGTAAATATCATTTTTGTTTTTAATGACCTGGCTAGTTCTACGTCAGTACGTGTAAAGCTCTATGTTTTTCACACATACAGATAGCATTTCTATATTATTAGTTCTTTTTCTTGTATTTTTTTTCACACAATTTATAGACTCGTGAGAGAGAGGGAAAAAAAAAAGAGACGTGAAGGTTTATTAAAATAATTAAATAAGATTCTCTTAATAATTATTATTTCTTTTCCTTTAGTGTTTCATTCAATTTTTGGGAGGAAGAAAACAAAAGAGAAGAGATTGAGTTATTTTTTTTTTTGAAAAAAGAAATTTTTTAGAAAAAAGAAAATGATTGGACGAAAGTGGAGGAAAAGTGTGCCGCATTATCCCCAAGAACAGTATGTGAAGCTTGTAATCTTTGTTCCTCCTATTAACTCGTGACAAATAAAATTTGGTCTAATATAATTATTTGTGATGAGAACTTTTTGACGATATGAATTTGATGATAATGTGTAATTATTTGCTACTAAATAGTATTTACGAGAACCGTTAATTTTTTGTCACTAATCAATTCCGTTACTAATAAATACATATATTGTCATAAAAAAAATTATTGCAAACTATTTCTGATGGGCTTAATTTTGTGGAAAAAAGTTTTTAATTTTCACAGATTGTAATTCGTGACAAATAAAATGGTCTAATATAATTATTTACGATGAGAATCTTCTAACGACATAAATTTAGTGACAAAAAGTAATTATTTGTTATTAAATAGTATTCGCGAGAAAAACTTATGTCCCAAAAGTCACAATTTGTTGCAGTGAACTTCAAATCACTATAATCCTGATGGCTAAAGTTAGATTAGGCCTGATCTCATGTAATGAATTCGTTGGTAAATGGGTTGTAGTGTCCACATAGGTTATATTATTAGCAGAGAATTAATTTTAGTAACTCTTAGCCAACGGTTGGTTAATTAATTTTTAGGAGTTAATAAACTATCCTTAGAAAACTTTTAATAAAATGAGTCTTTAGTTTTCAAGTGGAATTGTGGACTTAAAATCAAAAATACCTCTCATTTCTCTACAATTTTCTAAATTAATTATTTTAAAATTTTGATTTTGAAGTGTGGAATTATTCAAGAGACTATTAGCCTCCTAAGTGATATGGATATGCAATCTCAAACAATTTGGCATGAGTGTAAGACTGTGACCAACCACTCCATTTCCTCTCGATTGGTCACAATTCTCATCTACGTGTTTTAAATATTGAAGTTGTATTTTTAAATATAGCATGATGGTTTTTAAATGAAGCCCAGTTTTTTAAAGTCTTTGAAATATGTTAAATGTCTAAAATTATTTTAAATGGGGTATTTTTAGTGTTATTGAACCAAGCCTAATTTTAAATTATGCCCAGTGTTTTAAAGTCTTCGAAATATAGTTTAGTAATTCCCGTCTCGTTTTTCTAAAATCATTTTCTAAAGTCCCACTACAAGGACGGGCATTACAAAGACGAACAAAAACCCAACTTGTAAGAATTTCACTCTACTTGAGATAATTAGAATTAGCGCCAACTAACAAAAACTGATCATATGAGTCAATCTACAAAAGATCTTTTAGATTGATAAAGTTCATGACCTGATTGTATCTTTAACTAGTGTTTAGATAGATGTATTTAGGCATGTTCATTGTATACTACCGCTATACTTAGCGATGTCTTTTATATTAATAAAACTTTACTTTTACATATTGATAAAGTTCATCATTAAATATAATCTAAAATCCTTTCTAATAGACCTCTTTCGGGATAAATCATTATTATGATTAAATCCGGACAAACCTAAGTATCCCTCTCACTCACTCTCATTATGGAAATTAAAAAAATAAATATAAAATGAAAGGCAATCAAATTGAAACTCCAGATACCAACAATGGAGACACCATCTCACATGTGAATAATATAAAGGCAGCGAATAGTTTGCTATAGAGATCACAAATGCAGACTGGATCTGTTTGTTTCTAGTTTGATAAATACCCCCAATAGATCGCGGGGTGTTGACATGGGCTCGGCCCTCCACAGCCCAACAAGGCATATGAAGCCTAAATACCCATCTAACTCGATAGGGTTTGAGCTAAACTAATAAGGCTCCCGCCCATTATCATGGCACGGTTAAGGATATGTATCCACTCGAAACAAACAGATAACTCTAAAAGACTAAGATTAAAGTTTCAAAAGATAAGGTGATTAAACCCAAGTGATAAGAAGGGGTGAGAGGATTATTGTGGCGCCCCCAGCCCCCACTTGGGATTAGATGGTGACTGAGATGCCAGGACATGTAACACAAGGCTACACACTCCTCGTACTGGCAATATGCAATAATGATGCAGCGGAAAAATGCTATGCACCTAAGTAGACTAGGAATATGCAATAATGATGCAGCGGAAAAATTATAAAAGTCAGATAACTAAGCAATGCGATAAGGAATTGCAAAGCACATGGCACCATAAACTAATATCACAACCCAAAATATTGTCCCCAAACATAAACATATGGCCTTAAAGGTAAAATATCCCAAAAACATGAAGCATAATTTTAAAGTTCCCAAAATACAGGACTCTCACAAAAGAAATATGAGTCTACAAAAGATGGCCATAAACATTGATGTCTTCTTCTTCTTCTTTTTCCCACAAAATACTTAAACTCTCATATTCTTAAAGAAGACTTAGGCTTCACGTGCTTCTCTAAAGCCTTATCCTTGTCTCGATTGTTACACTGCTTGAACGCGGTGATGAATTCTAGTATTCACGTGATCTATCGATCGATGGCCTCGAGAAGCTCCCAGATGGAGGACTTAGGCCGATTCATGGCCATTTTAGGCACAATCCTCTCCAGATGAGGAGGTGCCATTCTCTTCCTCTTGGTCATCGTTGCTTCTTATCAAACCTATTACAACTTCCACCATTCCGGTTGGGGAATGGTAGTGGAAACTACCGCAATGAGATTTCAAGAAATTTCAGCAAATAATCACACAACATACCATAGTTAATACAAGCATACACAAAGTATATCATGATATTCGTACATGGACATCATGTACTTGACTTATGCCTTAACCAGAACTTAATTAATCACTTGACCATTTGCAAAAGACTTGTAACAGAGACTTAACCTTTTCAGAAAAACTTCTTAACTTTTTCTTATTTACGTGATCTTATTCAGAACTTGTCTTATAAAAACATATCACAAGATTTTCATCGAGTGATCATTATCATATGAGCTCTTATACTTGTTCAGAGCGTGGACATAACATGGCTCCCCTCCTTGCATCTCGTGTTCTTGCTAGTCATCATACCATTAAAGATCCACAGGCGGGAATTGCAGGCAGGACTCTACTACCATCCCTGCTTACCCTAGTGTTTGGAAGTGTGCTAGCCGAATTTCTAAGGGTATTCTTGTCCTTTAGTCCAAATGTCTCTTCACATATCCTTCTAGAAACTCCTTGCATGCTTGACACTTGTCATTATCTGACTAAATTTCGAAATCCCATAAGCCTCCATTCTGTTTCCTATGCAAAACTCCTAGAAAAAGTCCCATTTCACTTCCCTAAGCTTCTTTTTCCTGGATAACTCCCTTGGAACTCGAATTGGGCAAGACAAAAGGTCTCAGCATGTGGGAATTTGGATCTAGCCGAAAATCCTTTGGTCTCCTCTAGGTTCCTTCTGTCCCTTTGGTAATATCCTGCCAAACCGAGGAAACTACGTACTTCATGAGCATTAGTTGGCCTTTGTCATTTCGTTACAACATCAATCTTAGCAGGATCCACTGCCACACCATTGCTAAAAATCACATGTCCCAAAAATTTCACTTCACGAAGCCAAAACTTGCACTTACTAAGTTTGGCATACAATTGATGTTCCTGCAATGTTTCTAGTACAATCCTCAAGTGCTTCTTATGCTCTTCCTCATCATGAAAGTAAACCAATATGTCATCTAAGAATACCACTATGAAGCTATCTAAATATTGCCAAAAAATCCAATTCATCAATTCCATAAATGCAGAAGGAACATTCGTCAGCCCAAAAGGCATGACTAGAAACTCAAAATGTCCATAATGAGTTCAAAAAGCAGTCTTAGAGACATCTTGCTCCCTGATTCTAAGTTGATGATATCTGGATCGTAGATCAATCTTCGAGAAGATCGCAGCCCCTTGCAATTGATCCAATAGATCGTCTATCCTTGGCAGAGGATATTTATTATTAACAGTCACTTTATTCAAATCCCTATAATCGATGCACATCCGAAGAGTCCCATCCTTCTTCTTAGCGAACAAGACCGGTGCTCCCCATGGCGACAAGCTAGGTCGAATAAAACCATTTGCTAGAAGTTTTTCAATTTGCACTTTAAGCTCTTTTAGCTCTGCTGGGGCCATCCGATAAGGTGCCTTATGCACTGGAGCTGTGGCCGGTTCAAGCTCAATTACAAATTCTGTCTCTCGTTCTGGAGGTAATCCAGATAGTTCATAAGCAAAAACCTTAGGAAAATCCTCAATCACAGGGATTCCTTGGATTCCATCAGGTCCTTCCTTTATATCCCTTATCATCACTAGATAGACATTATCCTCGTTCACCAAACTCCTCTTAACTTGTTCAGCCGTTACCGTAAACAGATCAAGCCGAACAAACTCGCCCATATAGCAAATCCTTTCGCGTGTAGGTAAATTAAACAGTACTTCCTGCCTTTGAAAATCTATCTGGGCATAATACCTAGACAACCAGTCCATTCATAAGATTAGATCGAACTCCATCATGTGAAAAACAATTAAATCAGCAGTTAGGACCAAGTTTGCGATTTCCAACGGGCAATTCACGTCTATACTCGTACAACCGATTACCTTTCTATTGGGAATAGCTACTAAAACCTTATGAGACATCGGCTCAGCCTTAAGCTCACATTGTCGTACACATCTATTAGAGATAAAAGACCTCGACACTCCGGAATCAAACAAAGCACATACCACGTACTGCTTCAATCTAACTTTACCTAAAGAGATAACTATGATTACTCAAGATTTTTCAGACACAAGCTATCTACAATTAAGGCAAAGTTGAAAATGTTACCAGTAATCACTCCCATGTTTGCCATCTCATCAGCTTCTAGGTTTACTTCTCTTGGCGTAATAGCATAAACCTTGGCCTTTGTTGCAGTCTTGGGTTTAGTGTTTGGTGTCAACAGTCCCCCAGGCATAATCTGCGGACAATCCCGGATCATATGGCTGGTTTGACCACATCTAAAACACGCTCTTCAAGCCCTTCGACATTCTCCACTATGCCTCTTCCCGCATTGGCGACAAGGCAGTGGAGTAATGGGTGCTTCCTTCCCAACTACCATGCACTTTCCTTTGCTTAGGGTTACTGAGGCCTTTCGCTTCCAGTTCCCGACGAGTAAGGAAATCTCTTTTCCTATCCGTTTGGGCCTATGCAATTAGTCTTCGATGCTCCGCCTCAACTATCGAAGCCATATTAACTAATTCTTGGAAATTTCCTATCTGTAGACATGCTACTTGTTTTCGAATGCGAGGTTGCAAGCCGTCTTGGAACTTCCTTGCTTGCATTTTCTCAATACTAATCAGATGAGGTACGAACCTCCTCATTTCCATAAAACGAGCAACGTACTGATCGATCGTCATATTCCCTTGAGTTAAACTTACAAATTCCAAAGCTTTCTGCTGCTTAGCCATCTCCAAAAAGAAACAGTGTTCGAACTCAGTCTTGAATCGTTCCCAAGTGAGTGCGGTCAGACTTCTCAATTCTTGGACAAAAAGTTGCCGTTTAGTTTGCAACCAAATCCAGCTTCTCCCTAAAGCATATGTCCCGCGTACTGGACCTTCTGCTCCTTAGTACATCCACTAATTTTGAAAGTCCTTTCTAAATCCATAAGCCACTTGTTGGCCTTCAAAGGTCCTTCCGTTCCAATGAAATTTGGGTACCTATACACCATGAAATTCTCGTAGGTACATCCTTATTCTCCTCTAAGTGGTACTTGTATGGCCTGTTCCCCTTCCATTGGAGGATTCCTAATCTCTTGGTCCTTACCTCTCAGAAATGTATTCTCATGCCGGTTTCGGATCATAATTCCCATCTTCCTGAAAATGCACAAAACCAACATGGATTAGTCCTTTTCTCAAGGAGAGTAACCTTTCTTCCCTTGAACTGGCAATCTTACGGTGTAACTCCTTCTTCCTTCGTATTCAAGCCTAAAGCTATAAGATCCAAGCCTAAGATTACAGATCTCAAGCCTAATTAAAGGTACCATGCATTCCTAGGACAACGTGTGGGTTTACCCAAAGACGTAATTGCTCTGATACCATGCTCTGTGGCCCCCATAGCCCCCACTTGGGATTGGATGGTGACTGAGATGTCGGGACATGTAACACAAGGCTACACCCCCCTTGTACTTGACAGATAATATGCTATACACCTAATACACTAATAATATGCAATAAAGATGCAGTGGAAAAATTATAAAAGTCGAATAACTAGGCAATGTGATAAACAATTACAAAGCACATGGCACCATAAACTAATATCACAACCCAAAACATTTTCCCAAAACATAAACATATGGCCTTAAAGGAAAAATATCCCAAAAACATGAAGCATAATTTTAAAGTTCCCAAAACACAGGACTCCCACAAAAGAAACATGAGTCCACAAAAAATGGCCATAAACATTGATGTCTTCTTCTTCTTCTTTTTTTCCACAAACTACTTAAACTCTCGTATTATTCAAGAAGACTTGGGCTTCACGCGCTTCTCTAAAGCCTTATCCTTGTCTCGATTATTACGCCGCTTGAACTCGGTGATGAATTCTAGTATTCCCGTGATCTCTCGATCGATGGCCTCGAGATGTTCCCAGATGGAGGACTCAAGCCGATTCATGGCCATTTTAGGCACAATCCTCTCTAGAGGAGGAGGTGCCATTCTCTTTCTCTTGGTCATCGTGGCTTCTTACCAAACCTATTACAACTTCTACCATTCCGGTTAGGAAATGGTAGTGGAAACTACCGCAATGAGATTTCTAGAAATCTCAGCAAGTAATCACACAACATACCACAATTAATACAAGCATACAAAAAGTATATCGTGATATGCATGCATGAACATGTACTTGACTTATGCCTTGACTAGAACTTAACTTATGCACTTGACCATTTGCAAAAGACTTGTAACAAAGACTTAACATTTTTAGAAAAACTTCTTAACTTCTTCTTATTCACGTGATCTTATTCAGAACTTGCCTCATCAGAACATATCACAAGATTTTCATCGAGTGATCCTTATCATATTAGCTCTTATACTTGTTTAGAGGGTGGACACAACACGACTCCCCTTCTTGTACTGTGTGTTCCTACTAGTCATCGTACCATTAACGATCTGTATGCGAGAATCGCATGTGGGACTCTACCACCATCCCTACGGTTCGAGATACATAGAGAATCATATTAACTTGACCTTACTTCGTCGAATTGCATGCCTTATGCACCTACTAGCATTAGGTGCTTCCTCGCTCTAGCATTCTTTAAAAAGAATCCATTCGAGGCTCGTCGACAATTTTTCGTCAACCCAGGAATTACCACCCCATTGTTAAGCATTCGAAAATGGACAGAGGAGTTCCACTATGACATTTTCCCGCCCTAGCACTTGGGATCGTAATAAAACATTTAGACTATTTTCTTTGAAAAATACTTTTTTGAAAATACCTCTTTGAAAACACTTCTTTCCCCAAACGCATGTGACATGAGACTTAAACATGCTTACTTATGCATGACATATGACATATGAAATGCCGTGCATGAAACAACCAAGCATAACATATTCATTTCATAGCATAACCACATAAACCATGATAGATATAAAAACATGTGCATAGAACCATAAAATCTTGCTTAGGCCGAAACTCATAGGCATAAAAACATGAAAACTCATCATATAAACATGTTCCAAACTTCAAGCAAATAACATAGAAATCATAGTTTAGTAAAATGAAGCATGAAATCAAAAGAACCTTAAACCATCTTCAAGAGATCATAAGAAAAGTGGGTGTCCTATCTTCCACATTGCCCAAATGAGATTTGAATCTCATTTTCGGGTTAAGCAAGTGATGTATGTGTGAAGCTTAGAAGGAAAAACCGATTCTTACCTTGGCTAGACTTAGTGTGCCGAAATCTCCTCTTGAGATAAGAAAATCTTCCTGTTTGGTTGAAGAGAAAGTATAAGAAAGTGAGAGATTCTTCAAGAAAATATGAGAGAGTTGTATGGAGAGGGTAAGAGCATGAAAATTTTGAATTTTGCAAAAGAAGAAGCCTTTGGGCGTGTGGTCTTCCTCCCCTTTTATAGAGAACTCCTCATTCCCTCATTGGTGATTGAAAACCAATGCATGTAAGACAACTGGCAAGGATTTCTTCCTCTTTTCACTTTGGCCGAAACCACCTCTTGGAATTCCCTAGATGGATTGCATTGGGAAGGTGCATTTTTCTTTGGGGATGGCGTGTAGGCTCTCTTCCCTTAGCCGAATTCCTCTTCTCTCCCATTTAAACCCTTCCTTTCTTCAAACAGTTGAGTGTTTCTTCTTTTGCATGGATGACAAGTGGCAAAAGACATATGCCATGGCTTAGCTGTCCACCTTTTTCTTCATTTCCCAAGATGATGTTTCATCTTCCAATACTCCTTCCCTAGGTGACCTTTCATGTTCTATTGGTCCAATTTAGCCTAGGTGACAAGTGGCAAAGGAACATAGTGTTTGGGAGTGTGCTAGCTGGATTTCTAAGGGTATTCTTGTCCTTCAGTCCAAATGTCTCTTCCCATATCCTTCTAGAAACTCCATGCATGCTTGACACTTGGCATTATCTGACTAAATTTCGAAATCCCATAAGCCTCCATTCCGTTTCCTATGCAAAACTCCTAGAAAAAGCCCCATTTCACTTCCATAAGCTTCTCTTTCCAAGATAACTCCCTTGGAACTCGAATTGGGCAAGACAAAGGGTCTAAACATGTGGGAATTTGGATCTAGCCAAAAATCCTTTGGTCTCCTCTTGGTTCCTTCTGTCCCTTGAATCATCTAGAAAGTTTCTCACACAATGACAAGTGGCAACTTTTCCAAGATAGGTGTGTAAGCCAACCCTTGGCATTTTCCTACACTTCTCTCTCTCCCTTAGCCCACTTTCAAGACAAGGCTCAAAGCAAAACATTCTTGGGTCAAATAACACTTAGCAAATAGAACTGGATCATGGGCCTAAACCATTAGACCTAAATTTCCAATAAGGCCGAAATCCTTAAGGTAACTAGAGCCACTCTTCTCATGGGCTTAAATCACTACATCAAAGGCTTCTAGGACTCCTAAAATACCATGGCAACCTAGAACAATTCTAAGGGCCAAACCTAGACGAAACTCAGGCCATCACAATTATTTAAAGGGATCAAATACGTAAAATACTCAAGGAATGATTTAGCTCATGGGCCTAAACCATTAGACCTATATTTCCAATAAGGCCGAAATCCTTAAGGTAACTAGAGCCACTCTTCTCATGGGCTTAAATCACTACATCAAAGGCTTCTAAAACTCCTAAAATACCATGGCAACCTAGAACAATTCTAAGGGCCAAACCTAGAGGAAACTCGAGCCATCACAATTATTTAAAGGGTTCAGATACGTAAAATACTCAAGGAATGATTTGGCCTAGAGATTATTCCAACGATTACTGACTTAAGTATCGGAGGCTCCCCTTCTCCGCCCTGGTGCCTTTTATCCTTTGGTTGAAGGAGATCGAGGGTGATAAGTAGTGAAACATGTCCAAAACAGTTGGCACTATCTGTGAGATCTGATATATCTTACAAATCAGCATGCTTTTCACATGCTGTAATGCCCATCCTTGTGGTGGGACCTTTTATAAAATGATTTAAGAAAGCAACAAGAATTATCGTTCATTTTAAAACTTTTTACTTCCATACTCAGGGTGCAAAACTCTATGTTATATAATAAAATGTGCTTTGAGAATAAAAGAGGTTTACAGGGAAAACATAAATCTTAAAATAAAAAGGTCTCTCATACAGTTAAAACCCTCATGCCTAGAGTTCCGTACTCTTCCCCTTAGGCTGTGTCCATCTTGAAGTGTACTGCTCATTTAGTTCCTGTGGGGGGGAGGGGCACATATAAAAACTAAAATGAGTCGAATACACAGTAAGCATTACTTCATACCGTTAAGTCATGCATTCATCATTCCATACATACTATACGTACATGTATACATGCATTCCTTTGAAAACATCACTAGGTGGGGTTTTTCTTTAAAAAGGGTTTTCTTTTCGTAAAGCGTATCTCCCGTTAGTGCCTTCATTTCTTCAAGAGTTCAGCATTCATACGTTCTTTCTTATCACTTTCTTTGGCCGGTACACACTGTTAAACCCCATGTGTTGGGGTTAGCGGTCTTCTTTTGGACCCGAACTCTATCCATGGCCATGGTTTAGGAATCCCTTTTAATCAAGGGGTAGCACTGTATGCACTACCAACACTACTTACCTAGCAATGCAATCTACCCAGTCCTTTGGTACCTTTTCCATTCATTCATATGGCCGTTACGTATTTTCATACATTAAACGTTCAATCATTTCCTTTCATTCAATCATTTCCTTTTCAATCATTTTCATTTAACAATTCATTCATAGAAAAACGTCATCTAAAAGCATGAGCTTAAACATCATCTTTCATGGCATTTGTAAAAGCATCAGTTCATGGGGCATTTTAACATTAGTTCATAGGGACGCTTAAAACACTTTATTCGCTTCATTAAAGCATCGCTTAAAGCATGAGGCATGAGCCTCACATCTCATTTCATGAAAATAAATACAATAGATATCGCGTATAGTCATCCATTCACATGGATACATATGCATACAATTAACACTTTGGTTGCATAAAAAGGGGTTACCAAGAAGGGTGATACATACATATACCTTTGAACACTTAGCACACTTTTCGTAAAACATTGTTTCATTTCGTTTCATAAAGCATCATACAGGAAAAACATTTCATTTTCATTTCATATCATTTTAGAAAACTCTAGAAGGGTATGAACATAATACTTACCTGGACTACATGTCGTACTCATTTCATGCAGTCCATTCATGTGCGTGTCAAATGGCAACCTACATGCATACATAAAACCTTGACGTTATTCTCTATCTAGTGCATAAGTAACTAAACTTAGAATAGAACTATAATTCACTTGAAACACTTTCCTTCTATCATGTGCGTTTACATGTCCCTTTACTATGTTAAAACCTTTGGGGACCCATTTACGGTCACTACCTCTTACAAACTCAACGTTCTACTATGAGTGCTTATCCACTAGGGTGAACCCATGATTCACTTTAGGATTAAGACACGAAGACCTTCATCTTATTCTTCCTATTGACCACATTCCGATGCATGATTCCGACCGACGAAGTCACGCATCCCAATCTTAGTCAATACATTCGTCACTACCTTCATGCATTTTAGCTCACTAAATCCTTAGTCCCATTCATACACGCCACATGGCTCTAAGCCGACTTTGAGGCTTAAGCACCATGTAACCATGCTTAGGACATATTACCCATTACATATGATAAATCTGTCCGGCACATGTGTCTAACCAGATTACACAAGTACCTTACCCTTTTATCACCTAAGACCAACATGTAATCCGTTTGATCACATGCTCATAGGAACAAGTGCCATACTCCAATACCAACCTTCTCTTAACCTTACTAGCATGACTCTTCATGCTAACCGTCCCTCTTGACAGTTCATCACAATACTTAACACGACAATACTCCATTCATAAATACACTTTACGTCACATCATATAGCTTGAGACTACTCCCAAGCTACATCGTGACCTTGTCAAGTCACCTGACATCCCACTACATCATTTCTACTCCAACTCCTAACTCATCACAAGCATGACTTCTCGTTTAACCATGTCACTTTGTGACATTCCTCCGTCATGCTTCCTATGTGCACTCTTACACTTGTTATGTCACTTCGCACATACTCCTAGTCATAAGTCAACTATATAGTGACACATGTCTCTTCAGACTACAGGCCACATCATAACTACTTTGGCACACTGCTTCACAGTTCCCGATACTACTCATCACGCTCTACGCTCATCAACTACGCAACCATCTTTAGCTTTGCAACACGCCACACGGTGTATCGCTTCACCTTATGGAGTACACCCCACGTGTACTCATTTCACACACGCTATGCCATATCACCAATATGGCATACGTGACGTATGGTGCATCACTCCACCAAATGGAGTACACTCCACTTGTACTCCCTTCACACATGCTACGCCACACAGAGTACACTCCATGTGTAGTCTTCCCATTTCTCACAACGAGACGTCACCATTACAGCACGTAAATCACAACCACACTTCACAGCACAGTCCACCACACCACATAGCAAACTTCCCAACTACGCCCAACACTTCACGTACACAGTACATCACATCACAACATTACACAGCGAACTCCACAAATACTAACAGCACAGTCCACAACCTAACCAACCAACTAACATTTAACATAAATAATGAAGGATAGAGGGTTATCCCATCGACGGGATAACCCATGCGTTGCTCGCAGTCCGGCATAACCAGTGGTGTCAGAAGCCACTGGCTTGGGCGGTAGTAATCACTATCGTGACCTTACAACGGGACTATCTCAAGGACTGGATCTAGGGTTTTGGCTACTAGATCTAGGCTATGCGAGGGTGGCCAATATGGTGGGAGTCCATGGGTGGTAGCTAGGGCTGTGTACAGTGGTTAGTCATGTGCAGTGGTTGTTTTGGCCACTAGAGGTGGCTCGAGGTGCGGGTCTAGAAGGGGCTGAGCATGGAGGGGCTTTGGAGGACCTTGGCAAGGTGGTGGTGGCATCAGTAAGGTGGTGCAGTGGCTCTACGGCTGCAAATCTAAGTCGTGCATGAGGGAGAGTCTGTGAGAGAGAGGGCGTGCATAAGGGGTAGATCAGGGCTATGGGTGACTAGGGCAGGCCGATGGTAGCCAGAGGAGGCTTGAGATGACGGTTGGACACCGTGGGTGGCGACGTACTACGATTGAGGTGGAGGAACTCATGCGTGAGGGAGGGGCTACCTGCTTCGGGTCAGGGGGAGGTCAGGGAATGCTCGTGGTGGTGCTCGATGGCCTGGGTGGCCGCGTACGGCGGCCTTAGGAGCTGTGCACGGTGATCCTGTGGGTGAGGAGATGCGGGGGTGCATGGGAGAGGGTGGCTGGGAGATGGAGGCTAGGTTCGGTGGTGGGAGCTCGTTGGCATGAAAGAAGGCCGTTGGTGGTGGCGGTGAGGGTGGACGACGCATGGCGGCATCGGGTTGGGCAGAAGAAGATTCGGCTGAGGGAGAGGGGGCATGCAACGTAAGCTGAAGGGAGAGAGAGAGAGAGAGAGAGAAAGAGAGAGAGAGAGAAGGGAAAAGTGAGGGAGAAACAGAGAGGGCTTGGGTATTTAATCCAGACCCTTCATCTTGAGATCTTCAAAATGATCTAACGGTAAGAGATTAAACATCGATTTAACTTTAAAACACTGAGAGGTAGGGGTGGGCAGCGGGGCGGTGGGTATTTAATCCAGACCCTTCATCTTGAGATCTTCAAAATGATCTAACGGTAAGAGATTAAACACCGATTTAACTTTAAAACACTGAGAGGTAGGGGTGGGCAGCGGGGCCCCGCCCCCGCTGCCCCGACCCGCTTCCGCCCCGCCTCCGTTAGGCGGGGCGGATCACCACGCCTGTCAGATGCGGGCGGCGGGGCCACCCGCCCGCATCTGGGGCAACATCCGGGGGCGGGGGCAGGCTGGGGTGACCCCCGCCCCGGATATACCCCGCCCTGCCGGATATTATTATATATATATAATTATAATTATATATAATTATATTATATATTATACGTTATTTACATATATATTAAAAAAAAAAAAAAAACCCAGGCATGAAACGACGTCGTTTCATGCCTGGGTTTAAAATTAAAACCAAAACCCTTACGCAGCCCCCCCTACTTCTCAGTTCTCACTCTCGCAGCCTCGCTCTCGCCTCTCTCTCTCTCTGAGTTACTTCTCGCAGCCGTGAGCCGCCGCCCGGTCCATCTATCTGCATCGCCATCCCCGTCTCACGACTCGGACTCGCACCCGGTTCCTCTCTCTTCATCTCTGAAGGTAAGAAACCCAAATTCGACACTTCAAATTTTTTTTTTATTTACATATTTAATGGAGATTGGAGGAAGGATGGGGTTTATCGGAGATGGAGGATGGGATTTTGTGAATTGTGTGCTGTGGAGTTTAGATTGTGCATGTGGTTTGATCTTTGAAATTTTGAATGGCTCCCATGACCCGTGAATTGTGTGCTGTGATTTTTTTTTTTTTTTTTTTTTTTGCATTATATAATGTGTGTAAATCACTGAATTTCAATATTATTGTGTCTAGGACTCCAATCCGAAACCCTAAATTAATTTAGGGGTTTTAATCTTTGAAACCCCTAAATTAATTTAGGGTTTCGAAATACCCTAAATTAATTTAGGGGTTTTAATCTTTGAAACCCCTAAATTAATTTAGGGTTTCGAAATACCCTAAAGAGCCCAATCCGAAACCCTAAATTAATTTAGGGGTCTAAATTAATTTAGGGTTTTGAAATACCCTAAAGAGCCCAATCCGAAACCCTAAATTAATTTAGGGTTTTTAATCTTTGAAACCCCTAAATTAATTTAGGGTTTCGAAATACCCTAAATTAATTTAGGGGTTTTAATCTTTGAAACCCCTAAATTAATTTAGGGTTTCGAAATACCCTAAAGAGCCCAATCCGAAACCCTAAATTAATTTAGGGGTTTTAATCTTTGAAACCCCTAAATTAATTTAGGGGTTTAATCTTTAAAATTGCTATGCACTAGGGGTTTAAAAAATTAATTTAGGGGTTTAAAAACAGAATTTGATGTTCCCTACCAAATTGAACAAAAAAAAAAAAAAAAGAATGCACTAGGGTATTTCGAAATTCAATATAATGAATTAAGATGAAATATATATATATATATATATATGAAATTATGAATGTCAAGTGGTACTTTTTTTTATTCTACTTTTTTTTTTTATGTTCATTATAATTTATATAGTTGCTATGCTTATGCCTTATAGTCTTTCAAGTTATAAATATATATATATATATATATATATATATATATATATATATTATGAATGTCAAATTCATTTGAACACAAAAGAGAATTTGCATAAACATGTTGTTTTAGTAAAAAGAAAGCATTTAGGGTGACAAGACAAAACCCTCAACAAATTTGGAACATTCATACTAACACAATAATTATGGTGCATGCCCATTATCGATATGGACATCCATCCTTTTGTAAAGCGACCATAATCATTATTATTCATTCATATCAACATCTCATCCCTTATTTTGAGTTGATTTCTAGACGTTTCATTTTTATTGTATTGTATTTAATTTCTTTATTTAATTTAATATGCTCGGATGTGATCATTTTTCTTAATATGTTGGTTCAAATTTGTCTGTTTTGAGTTCGGAGAAATAATTAAAATAGTACAATAAAAATAACTAAAACCACTATAAGTCTTTTTATAACTTGAATAATTAATGTGTCTTTTTAATGCCTAAAATTTATGACTTTAAATTTTTTACAATTGTTTGATGAATTATATGGTCTAATTTTTTATTCTAATTTTTTTTTATGTTCATTATATATTTGCTATGTTTTCTATAATTTCAGATTTGTTGTTTGCTTGAGTTCATGGATATGCCAGCAGATTCTAGTGCGAGCTCTCCTTTCCAGGCCGAGGGCACCCCTACCCCTACCCCTACACCTACACCTACCCCTCCTAGTCAAACCCCTACCCCTAGCCCTACGGCACCTTGCCCCGCCCCCAAGCCCAACAAGAAACCTGCTTCAATAGTTTGGAGTCATTTCACCAAACTAGAGGGTGGTGACTCAAGTAACCCCCAAGCCAAGTGTAACTATTATGGAAAAATTTATGGATGTGACTATAGGAAACATGGCACCTCACAATTAAAGGTGCACTTAGAAGAGCAATGCAAAAAAAGTCCAATATTAAGATCATTACAAGACAAAAGCCAATCTAGGCTAGAAATTGGACTTAAAAAAATGGCGGATGAGACTAGTGGGGGTGCAACTTTGAAGGGGTATACTAAGTATGATCCCGATGAGTGTAGAAGACACCTAGCTCGTATGGTCATAATGGACGAGCTACCTTTTCAAATTGTTGATGGGAAAGGGTTCCAAGCGTATTCTCGCTACTTGGAACCAAGGTTTAACATTCCTTCTCGCCACACGGTGGCAAAGGATGTAAAAAAATATTATTACATTGAAAAGGAGAAGTTGAGGGGTCAATTGGCAGATCAATTTGTTTGTCTCACCACTGACACTTGGACATCGATCCAAAATTTTAATTATATGTCTTTTACTGTGCATTTTATTGATTGTCATTGGACATTGCAAAAGAAAATTATAAAATTTTATAAAATCACCGATCATAAGGGTGAGACAATTGGAAAGGCCTTGGAGGCCGCAATAAAGGAGTGGGGGTTGACCCGAGTGGTTACAGTCACAGTCGATAATGCCTCGTCTAACGATGTTGCATTGGGACATCTAAAGACCTATCTTAGAGAGGCAAACAAGACACTCATGGGTGGTGAGTGTCTGCATGTGAGATGTGCGGCACATATTCTGAATCTGATTGTCACTGATGGTTTGAGAGATCTTCATGACTCGATTGCTCGGGTTAGGACTGCTGTGAGATGGGTGAGATCTTCTCCTTCGAGGTTGGACAAATTCAAGGTTGCTGCGAGATCTGCGGGCCTAACATCTAAGAGGGGCCTTTGTACTGATATGCCTACACGATGGAACTCAACATTTCTGATGTTGGAGGCAGCCCAAGAATATAAGCTGGCATTTACATTATTGGGTGACGAAGACATCCAATATGTTAAATATTTTGATGATCATGGGGGATTGGGGAAACCCGTAGAGGATGATTGGGAAATTGTAACTAATTTTGTAGAGTTTTTGAGGCTTTTTTACGATGTCACCATGAGGCTATTTGGAACTTTGTACCCTACATCCAATATTGTATGTCAGCAAATATGTAGGGTAAAAGAAGAATTAGATGACATGGTCGCGGGTGGTCACATTAGGATGCGGGAGATGTCATTGATTATGAGGACAAAGTACGACAAGTATTGGGGAGATTTAACGAAGGCTAATATTTTGTTATATGTAGCTGTCGTCTTTGACCCGAGGTATAAGTTGGATGGCATGATATTTGGATTGGGCCTTGCCTACAGGCAAGTATGGGCAGAGCTTATTGCAGCAAGGGTTCGGGAAACCCTTACTAGATTATTTGATGAGTTTTCCACCCTGCGGGGTGGTAATATTGCGGCACCTACACCTACCCCCTCAGCCTCAAGCTCACAGTTTCCTGAAGTCGAGGTTGGGAAAAGACGTAGATTGGAGTGGGGTGAGAGGTATGAGCAGACCCCCTTCCTTCGGAGTTCTATAGAGGCTCAGCCAGAGATAGACAGATACTTAGCAGCAGAGATTCTACCATTTTCACTAGATTTTGATATATTAAGTTGGTGGAAGGTGAATGCCGTGAAGTATCCCATCCTTGGAGAGATAGCCCGCACACTTTTGGCCATCCCTGTTAGCACAGTAGCCTCAGAGTCGGCCTTTAGCACGGGAGGACGTGTATTAGATTCATTTCGGAGTTCATTAGCTCCTGCCACTGTGGAGGCTTTGATTTGCACGCAGAATTGGATCAAGGGAACTCCAATTCATGTTCCTGATGTTCTTGAGTATGAGAAGGTCGACGTCAAGGAGGATAGTGATGATCAGTTTGGATCTGGTATTTATTTTAATTTCATTTTATAATTTCTTATTTTAATTTATTTATTTTCATTTAATTGGTATTCATTAATTTGATTTCAAATTTAATACCTATAGTGATACATGAGACGACGTCTACGGCTACCTCCGATGCAGTATGACTTTGTATTGGACCCACCATTGTCATGGTTTGCACAATTTCTTCCATAATCGTTTTTTGCATTTAAAATTTTGTTTCATCTTTATAACTTTTTAATTCTAATTTGTTTTATTTTTAACTTATTAATATTTCAGGTTTTATAACTTATTGACTTTTATGATCTTGATTTTCAGTCTCACAGCAATCGACATAACTCACCACTCAGTGAACTCACCGCTAAGGCTCCACCCCAAAATCAAATTGATCAAATTGAAAAATTATGATTTTATTAATTTATAATTAATTGTAATGTTGCTACAATAGTTAATTGTATAATTTGTAATATTTATTTCTTTTAGAGGAGTTTGTAATAGTGTAATAGTTTATTAGTTCTCTTAATTTGTATAATTGTGAACAAAATATTTTAGCATAGTGCCTTACTGCCTTAGTGATGATTACTACTTAATTAGTTAATAACGTAATAGTTCAATGTATGATTCTATATATCCCTTATATATATATATATTTTTTTTTTTTCCTGTTTTTAAATCTATATACTTTTTAATCTAAATAATGGGCTCAAATGGCCCAAAAACGAATTCTGGGCCCAAAGTGGCCCAAAAACCGATTATGGGCCAATTAGGGCCCAGAAAAATGTACTGGGCCGAAGGCCCAGTATGGGGGCGGGGGGTGCAGACGGGTGGGGGTCCACCCCCGCACCCCGGCCCAACGGACGGGGGACCCCGCCCCCGCCATGCGGGGGCGGGGTCCGGGGAGAAATTCCCCAGCCCCACATATGCGAGGGCGGGGGGCGGGGGAGGGGTGGCCCCGCCCCGTAGGGGGCGGGTATCACCCCTACTGAGAGGAATTAAGATAGAATATTATTTAAACTAAACTTTAGTTTATAAAATAATATTCCATCATCATTAATAAAATGATGAAGTCTTATTTAATATTTTTAACAGAATAAAACCATCTAAATAATTAGAGTTTTCAACTTAATTTAAATCTCATAATATTTTAAATAACTGAAATCATTTTATTAAAATCATTTCCTACAATTATGATATTTTTAGAGCTATTCAAAAATATTATAATTGTCTTATTTAAAATCAGACTTGGTTCAATAACATTGAAAATACCTCCTATAAATATTTTAATGGCATTTAAAATATTCGAGAGCTTTAAAACACTGGGCTTACTTTAGAAATCACATAATATCTTTAAAAGCATGCCATCGAGATTTGGCATGCATAACGAGACTTGTAGTCGAATTGGCTTGCATCAGAAAGAAGGAGCGGGGAGTTACATTCTCCCATTCTTAAATAAATTCCGCCCTCGGGATTTGCTTAACGTTCTAGGAATTTTGCTTAGTGTTCTCGAAATTCATGCAGTGTTCTAAGAATTTGCTTACCCTTACTATGGACCCGTTCATACTAATCCTCGCGTTGTCTTCACGCGTCTCCACGCACGTTCAACATTTCAGTCACTTCTTGTATAGAACTTTGCCCTCATGTTTTGTCATTCCTCCGTCGACATGCTTAAAGTCAATTCGAAATACATGAGCCCATCCATCACGTAGCGCTCATACATTCCATTCTAAGATTCTTAACGGCAAGGCTTGAAGTTGCCGTCACGTTTTCCATCTCGATCCTAGCTTAGCTCATGGCCATTCATGTGTTTCTTAACTATTGCAGTCTCTCTAACGTTTCAAATCCGTTCCTCAATTAGCAAGTAACTATTTCTACATGTCCTATGATTCCATTGTCTATTCGTTATACTCTAGCTATGTTCAATCTCTGATACCTCTTACATTCTATGCACTTACCATTACTACCTTTTACTAGTTGCCAGTCTGACATACAAGCATTAATTAGGTCATACTTTAAAAATATCATAGCATTAGAATAAAATACTTTCTTATACTTATTGCAGTACAAGACATGCCTTGGGAAGACGTCAGCCTAGGTTCTTCCTTCACTTGCAGTTCTCTTTTCAAAAGTTTTCTTTCTTTGGAAAAAGTGTTCTCCCTTTTATTTTGGAAAATAATTTTATAGAGTCTAGCATAACCTGGGATTTACTTTGATACCACTATGTAATGCCCTTCCTTGTGTTGGGACCTTTTATAAAATGATTTTAGAAAGAACGACGAGAATTACCATTCGTTTTAAAACTTTTTACTTCCATACCTAGGGTACAGGACTATACGTTATATAATAAAATGTGTTTTGAGAATAAAAGAGGTTTACAGCAAAAAACATAAATCTTAAAATAAAAAGGGCTCTCATACAGTTGAAGCCCTCGTGCCTAGACTTCCGTACTCTTCCCCTTGGGCCTTGTCCATCATGAAGCGTACTACTCATTTAGTTCCTTGGGGGGGAGGGGCACACATAAAAACTAAAATGAGTCAAATATTTAGTAAGCATTACTTCATACCGTTAAAATATAATAACATAGGTTTTCAGTCATGCCTTCATCATTCCATACATACTATACGTACATGCACACATGCTGTCCATTGAAAACATCAGTAGGCGGGATTTTTTTCAAAAAGGGTTTTCCTTTCGTAAAACGTATCTCACGTCAGTGCTTTCATTTCTTCAAGAGTTTGATCCATTTATACGCTCTTTCTTATCACTTTCTTTTGCTCGTACACACTGTTACCCCCATGTGTTAGGGTTAGAGGTCTTCCTTTGGACCCAAACTCCGCCCGTGGCCACGGGTTGGGAATCCCTTTCAGTATGGGGGCAACACTAGATGCATTACCAGTACTACTTACCCGGCATTGCAATCTGCCCAGTCCTTTGGTATCCTTTTCATTCATTCATGTGGTTGTTCTGTATTTTCATACATTAAACGTTCAGTCCTTTCTTTCAGTTTAGTCATTTCCTTTCCAGTCATTTTCATTTAACAGTTCATTAATGGAAAAACGTCTTCTAAAAGTATGAGCTTAAACATCATCTTTCATGACATTCGTAAAAGCATCAGTTCATAGGGCATTTTAACATCAGTTCATATGGATGTTTAAAACACTTTCTTCGCATTGTTTAAAGCATCCCTTAAAGCACGAGGCATGAGCCTCACATCTCATTTGGTGAAAATGCATACAATAGATACCGCGTATAGTCATCCATTCACATACATACAATTAATACTTTGGTTGCATAAAAAATGGCTGCCAAGAAGTGTCATACATACGTATACATTTGAACACTTAGCACACTTTTCATAAAACGTCGTTTCATAAAGTCTCGTACAGGAAAAACATTTCGTTTTCATTTTCATTTCATATCAGTTTAGAAAACTCTAGAAGAGTATGAACATAATACTTACCTAGATTCCATGCCATACTCATTTCATGCAGTCCATTCATGTGCGTGTCAGATGGCAACCTACATGCATACATATAACCTTGACGTTACTCTCTATCTTGTGCATAAGCAACTAAACTTAGAATAGAACTACACTACACTTTAAACACTCTCCTTCTATCCCATGCTCTTACGTGTCCCTTTACGCGTATAGCGGTGCTAGGAGCTATGCATGGTGAACCCATGCGTGAGGAGATGTGGGCTACGAGATGGAGGCTGGGTTCGGTGGTGGGAGCCCGCCAGCGTGAGAGGAGGCCGTTGGTGGTGTCGGTGAGACTGCGCGGTGCATGACAGTGTTGGACTGGGCTGAAGAATATTCGATTGAGGGAGAGGGGACATGCAGCGTACGTTGAAGGGAGAGGGAGGAGAGAGAGAGGGAAGGGAAAAGTGAGGGAGAAAGAGAGGGCTTGGATATTTAATCCAGACTCTTCATCTTGGGATCTTCAAAACGATCTAATGGTAAGAGCTTAAACACTGATTTAACTTAAAAACACTGAGATGAACTAAGATAGAATATTATTTAAACTAAACTTTAGTTTATAAAATAATATTCTTTCATCATTAATAAAATGATGAAGTCTTGTTTAATATCTTTAAGAGAATAAAACCATCTAATTGATTAGAGTTTTCAACATAATTTAAATCCTATAATATTTTAAATAACTGAAATTATTTTAATAAAATGTTATTAAAATGATTTCCTACAATTATAATAATTTTGGAGCTCTTCAAAAATATTATAATTGTCTTATTTAAAATCAGGCTTAGTTCAATAACACTGAAAATAGCTCATATAAATATTTTCAGAGCATTTAAAATATTCGAGAGCTTTAAAACACTGGGCTTACTTCAGAAATCACATAATATCTTTAAAAGCTCGCCATCAAGATTCGACACGCATAATGAGACTCGCAATCAAATTTGCTAACATCGGAAAGAAGGAGCGGAGTGTTACACATGCCCATCACTGCTTAGTCTCAGGCAACTAGAGATTAGGAAGAGACTTCAATATATATGGAGGAAAGACTGGCAGAAATGAAAGAAATAGTGAAGAAACTCACCTCGGAAGTAGACTCGCTATGAAAGGAGAACGAGACCCTCAAGGATAGAAACGGGCCGTTGGGAGAAGATGGGACACCTAGTCAAGCTGACAGAGAAGAGACAGAGGCAGACAGTGCGAGCTCATGAAAATACCATCAGGAGGAAGAAGACATGAAGAAAATGCACCATGATTTATGCAGCCTGATGGATAAGTATGAAGAAATAGCCAAAAAGATAAACACATCCTCAACGGTTGACCAGTTGTTAACCGACACCAACCTACCCTACACCTCAGAGATCATGGTGGTCCCGCTTCCACCAAAGTTCAAAGTCTAGTCGATAGACATGTACAACAGCTCCAAGAATCTAGTGGAACATTTGGAGACTTTCAAGACCCATGTGACTCTCCATGGGTTCCCAAGAGAGATTGCATGCAGAACTTTCCCTTTAACACTAAAAGGAACGGCTAGAGGATGGTTTGGGGCTTTGCGACCGGGCTCTATTGAAAATTTTGAAGAACTCGGCAGACAGTTCATTACCCAATTTATGGCGAGTCGGTGGAGAAGGCGACCGGCGGCGTACTTATTGATAGTAAAACAGGGGGAAGACGAGAGTCTAAAAGCATACTTGGAACGATTCAATAAAGAGAGAATGAGAAAATTATGTTGGCTGCATTACTTGGGAGAATATGGCCGAGGAGTCCCTTTATGGCTGAGCTAGCAAGGAAAACCCCATCCACCATACGAGAATTTATGGATCGGGCGGACGACTCTGTGAATGCTGAGGATACATTGATCGCCCTCACCACCTGACCAGGGCGAAAAGAGGAGAATGCATCAAGGGAGGGCCATATTCAAGAAAATATCCAGAAGTCAAGGAAAAATAAGTACGAAAAAAGGTGAGAAGGCAGGAAGTATAGCAGTGATCACGTTCATTGTTCCAGTGCACATGACTAGGGCGAAACAAAAGATAATAAGCGAGATGAGGACCGCAGGCGGCGATAGTAAAGGTACTGCACGTACCATAAGGCGAATGGCCATCAAACCGAGGATTGCCATATGCTCAAACAAAAAATCGAGGAATTGAAACAAGAACACATCTTCACCACGACACTGGAATGAAAAGAAACAAGAGCACGAGGATAGATGGAGTAAAAGCCCGAAGAGGGGATTCCCCTAAAAGGGCGAGAAGGTCACAAGAACCAAGAAACGAGCGGTCTAGGCAAGACGTAGATAGGCAAAGACCGCCCTTGGGAGAAATCCGTACTATAATTGGTGGATATGCGGGAGGTGGACCAACCTCAATGGGGAGAAAGGCTTATTCAAGATAGGCAAGGTACAAAGAAATTTACAATGTAGAGAGGCCTGTCAAACAGGCCCAGATGCAGAAGTCCTTACCCCCAATCTTCTTTAGCGAAGATTCCAGGGGGTGGTATACTCGCATGATGACGCGATAGTTATGACAGTGCAGGTCGCAAATTATACGTTGAGAAGAATATTGATAGACAACAGGAGCTCGGCAGACATTTTATTTTGGGATGCTTTCATAAAGATGGGTTTAAACGTCAGCCAACTTCACCCGGCACCAACCACGCTGAAGGGATTTATAGGGGACACGGTTCAACCCTTGGGGTCCATCACACTATCAGTGTCAGTAGGAACTGACCCTTGCATTGCCACCAATATGACTGAGTTCCTGATGGTCAGAATTCAATCGTCCTACAATTCCATAATAGGTCGACCAAAGTTGAATGTTTTGAAGGTGGTTACATCCACTTATCACTTAAAAGTGAAGTTCCTAACGCCATCAGGAGTTGGAGAGGTACATGGAGAGCAAGTACTCGCTCGAGAGTGTTACATATGAGAGTCAAAAAGGGGAGAGCGAGATGTAAAAAAAGTAGAGCCGTGAGAACATGGCGAGGAAGTCTGTCCGCCACCTCCACCAACAGTTCTTATAACGAAAGCATAAATGAGGGATGAGGAGTATCCATGGCAGAAGAAGGAAAGCTAGGACCAAGGTGGGAAGGACCATATTTAGTTACAGGGAGCAACCGACAGGGAACCTATCACCTAAAAGATACAGTGGGACATGAATTACCGCATCCATGAAATGCTGAGCATCTAAGAAAGTTTTATGCTTAAATTCTTAGTATTTTTTTTTTTGTTCACATGACTAAGACCATTTTGATTTACTATTATTTTTACAGAAGTTTTTTTATTTTCATAACCCAAGCATCTCTCCCGCCTTTCTCCAGTCAGTAAGGTTACGCGGTCAAGTATCACTCCCACCACACCTTCTCGCCAAAAATTGAGCTATCGAGCATCTCTCCCGCCTTTCTTCAATCGATAAGGTTACACGGTCAAGTATTTCTCCTGCACAACTTCTCACCAAAAACTGAGCAGTCGAGCATCTCTCCTGCCTTTCTTCAGTCGGTAAGGTTATACAATCGAGCATCACTCTTGACACACCTTCTAGCCAAAAACCGAGCAGTCGAGCATCTCTCCTGCCTTTCTTTAGTCAGTAAGGTTACGTGGTCAAGCATCACTCTCGCCATACCTTCTAGCCAAAAACCGAGCGGTCAAGCATCTCTCCCACCTTTCTCCAGTTAGTAAGGTTATGCAGTCGAGCATCACTCCCGCCACACCTTCTCACCAAAAACTAAGTAGTCGAGCATCTCTCCCGCCTTTCTCCAGTCAGTAAGGTTACGCGGTCGAGCATCACTCCCGCCACACCTTCTCGCCAAAAACTGAGCGGTCGAGCATCTTTCCCACCTTTCTCTAGTCGGTAAGGTTACGCGATCGAGCATCACTCCCGCCATACCTTCTCTCCAAAAATTGAGTGGTGCATCTCTCCCGCCTTTCTCTAATCGATAAGGTTACGCTGTCGAGCATCACTCCCGCCACACCTTCTCGCCAAAAACTGAGCGATCGAGCATCTCTTCCGCCTTTCTCCAATTGGTAAGGTTACGAGGTCGAGCATCTCTCCTGTCACACCTTCTCATTAAAAACTGAGCGGTCGAGCATCTTTCCCCCCTTTCTCCAGTCGGTAAGGTTATGCGGTCGAGCATCACTCCTGCCTCCACCCGATAAGATCAACCCAGCTGACCAAGACGCGCAAGGGGTTTCCAGATAAGTTGAACTCATTTTTGTTGATTCAATTAAAATCTAGGCAAACCACACTAACCATTCATTTAAGACAGATTGGCGTTTACTTGAGACCTATATCCCGAACACCGAGAACCTCAGAACGCCTGAAATTAAAGTCCCTTGGCATAATATGCCAAGAGACTTCGCGGGATAACTGAAGGGGTCTAAATACCCCCAATGGATCATGAGGTGTTGACATGGGTTCAACCCTCCACAGTCCAGCAAGGCGTATGAAGCCTAAATACCCATCTAACCCGATAAGGTCTGAGCTAAACTGATAAGGAAGGCTCCCGCCCATTATCCTGGCACGGTTAAGGATATTTATCCACTCGAAACAAACAGATAACTCTAAAAGACTGAGATTCAAGTTTCAAAAGATATATAAGGTGGTTAAACTCAAGGGATGAGAATGGGCGAGAGGATTATATAAAGGGATCGGGTACGTAAAATACTCAAGGAATGATTGGGCCTAGAGATTACTTCAACGATTACTAACTTAAGCATTAGAGGTTCCCCTTCTCCACCCTGGTGCCTTTTATCCTTTGGTTGTAGGAGATCGAGTGTGATAAGCGATGAAACACGTCCAAAACACCGACAACTTTCAAGCATGTGCATGCACAAAAGTTTGGGCTCCATCTTTTAAACCATTGTACTCCTTGAGCATGCAAAAGGAGAAGGATAAGCTAATACAACAAAAGATCATTTACACAATTCTGTTTTTAATACTTTCAATTTAAAACATGATTATATAAAAAGTTATAAAAATAATTATATCAAGTCCTCGTACACAATAACTTGACAATTATTATCAAACAATACCTAGCCAAAAGACAAAATGGACAATTTAGTGCTTTAAACTGTCAATTTCTTTTTATTTGCACCATTCATTTAACTAACTTGTTAGATATTAACAAAAACTGTTAGGAACCTGATGCAGCGCACCATTTGGAGAAATAAGATTAAACGCACAGCTTCAATAATCGGTGCTATACGTAGCGTTTGGCATCCTTAGAGAATTTCAGCTTATTATTGTATTTTGTCTCTTTGTAATAGTTAGTTGCTAGATGTATACGTGTCAATCTTTTATTTGTATGGTTTGTTATTCTGCCTTAGTATATGAGAAGGGACTGAAGGGAGGGAGAGGTATTCTGGAATTGATCTGAGTATGGAGGTTGGAAACCCTCGAAGCTTTCCACTATCAATGAATATGAGTCTATGAGACTCCTTATCAAACACCTTTCCTGTAATTTTATTCTTCCGCAATCACTCTGTTTTTCTACAGTAGCTTCATCTCATTACAAACAAAGCCCAACTTTCATTACATTACAACAGACTACCGTAAGTTACACTAGATTTCAAGAGGGTTCATAACAATTGATATCTAGAGCCACCGATCTTGCTATGGAGTTGAGTAATGAAGAACTTCAAGAATGTTTTCAAAATTATCACTGTGCACTATATGATGATTTCTATAGAGATCCTGGCCAAACGGTTCTTACAGTGAAGTCTCCCAACGGGAAGAACCTAACAATCTTAGTCGATTCTTCCTTCACTATTTACTATGTGAAGCTCAATATCGAATATGCTTATGGGAGAAATATCTACCCGTTGGAGCAACACCAAGTGAGACACAGAGGCCTTGTTTTAGAAGATGATGTTATATTGATAGGGACGTCGATATTTGACGATGGGTTTGATGTTCTTTAAGCAAAGAAAACGACGGATGCAATTGATGAAACTCAAAGAAGCATTTCAAGAGAGATGTCTTCCTTCGATGCATACAACATCGATGGTGAGGAGATGAACGTGAACTCTTCTAATCGTCATTTCATTGAAGAAGACGATGAGAACTTAGCTGGTGGCAGTTCTTGTAAATTGTGTCACAAGAAGCAAGAGGGAGAATCTATAGAGTGGAATGGTGCGAGTCAGCATAAGAATCCGATGATCAGTCCAACTAATTCATTGTACAGCAGTGATAGCTTTGTATCTAATTGCAGTGAGTATTCTGATGTAAATTCATATGACAAGATTAATGGACAAGAAATTACAACGGAGGATGGTCAAGAGAGTTGTAGAAGGAGGGAAAGCAACTCAAAGGAAAGCAATATGGCGTTGATAGGCAAGCTGATGCTCCCCAGGAAGCACTTCAAGTTCTTGATATTGTCCCGTGTGAATTACCTTCTATTAGGTATTGTCGAGTGGATCGTTCATTTTATTCTCCTGATCTGGGAAGGAGGCAGTCACTGGGTGAGGGATTTGAGATTTGGCGTGGTTTTTATCAAAGTATTTGTTCAACTCAGATGGGGTTGTCTCTGAATATAGACAGTTTTCATCAAAGCATGGTGTTTGATTTTGGGAAGGAGACTAACCTGAGCGGTAAGAAGAATTCCGCTCATCTTTTGCTTGATATAGTGCCACTTATAACGGTGTTTAAGCCCTTTGAGAGAGGAGAGGAAATAAAAACCGATCACTATTTGCCAATCCATAGAGAAGCTCCAACATTTGTTGAGCAGGCACCTGAACAAGAAATCCTTGTTACGGGAATTAAGGTTGTTGATCTTCTTGCACCATACCAAAGGGGTGGTAAGATTGGTCTGTTTGGTGGTGCTGGTGTAGGAAAATTTGTGCTTAGCATGGAACTTATCAACAACGTTGCAAAAGCTCATGGTGGTTTCTCTGTGTTTGCGAGAGTTGGAGGACGCACTCGAGAGGGTAATGACTTGTACAGGGAAATGATGGAGAGTGGTGTCATTAAGCAGGGTGAAAAGGAGGTTAAAAGCAAATGTGCTCTTGTATATGGTCAAATGGAGAGTGGTGTCAAATTTTTCACTCACTATCTGGTTGGTATATCGCCACTTAAAGTGATTTTTAAACCCTTTGATAGAGGAAGACCAGGGAATGAGGGATGGGTCTTTATTGAAGAAGTTTCTTGCCATTTTCTTCTTGAAACCATTCTTGAAAAGTTACAAGCTCATGCACAAGAGGATGCTAGTCATTTTCAAGGCCATTCTTGTCATATTGTCTCTGCCTTTCAATGTTTTGGAGAATTTGTTAGTGGATCCATAGCTGATGAGCAGAGGAAGATTGTTGTTCGTAACTCATGCCCTGGAGCAGGGGCTTGTGGTGGGATGTTTACAGCCAACACCATGGTGTCTGCTATTGAAGCAATGGGAATGTGTCTACCTTACAGCTCTTCGACACCTGTTGAATATCCATTGAAGTTGGATGAGTGCCGTTTAGCAAGAAGGTGTCCTTTGGAATTACTAAAGATGGAATTGAAACCACAAGAACTTATCACTCCAAAACTCCTACATAATGCGATGGTTATTGTCATGGCACTAGGTGGCTCTACACATGCTGTATTACACTTGATTTCTATTGCAAGGTCTGTTGGTCTGGAACTAACTCATGAAGATTTTCAAAAAGTCAGCAATGAGGTTCCATTTCTAGTAGATCTTAAGCCTAGTAGCAAATATGTCATGGAGGATGTATACAAGATTGGAGGAACACCCGCGGTCCTTCGTTACCTTGTGGAGCACTGGCTTCTAGAAGGGAAATATATGACTGTCACTGGAAAAGAAGGGCTATATTTCTCTGATCCTGCACTTATAATTGAAGGAGAAGAATCCATGTTTGCAGCTATCTCAGAGGATCCTCTCAGCTCTAAGGGCAAGGTAGTTAATGTTTGCGCCACCGCTATTAACCTTGTGGAAAAGGGTCTTTTGAGGGGGAGAGGAGTTCTAGTTACTGCTTCAATACATGGGAAAAATATAAACTTAGTAAATCTTGGTAGAAATCTTAGTAAAGTGTATATTGGCAATGGAAAAGAGAAATTGGTCTCAGCTGCCGAAAAGGGTGTCTTTGTTAAAAGTGAGAGTGAATTTGACTTGAAGAATATTGTAGCAGCTGCAAGAAAAGTGGACAAGAAGGTTGATATTTTACTTCGGATCAACTCAGACGTGGACCCCAAGTCCATTCCTATTGTTGCTACTGGGAATAAAAACTCTAAATTTGGCATTAGAAATGAGAAGTTGCCATGGTTCTTGGATGCTGTGAAGGCACTTCCTAATGAGCTGAAACTTGTGGGAGCACCTTGCCATCTTGGATCCACCATCACTAAGGTGGACATATTCAGAGATGCAGTTGTTATTATGGTAAACTACATTGATGAAGTGGGTTGGTCTTTATGTAGAAGAAAGTAGTTGAGATGCTTCTAGCCCTTTACACACACCTTGAGGACAAGGTTCTTTTAAGGGGAGAAGATTGTTAGGAACCTGATGCAGCGCATCGTTTGGAGAAATGAGATTAAACGCACAACTTTAATAATCGGTGCTATACGCAGCGTTTGGCATCCTTAGAGAATTTCAGCTTATTATTGTATTTTGTTTCTTTGTAATAGTCACATGCTAGATGTAAACGTGTCAGTCTTTTATTTGTATGGTTTGTTATTCTGCATGAGTATATGAGAAGGGACTAAAGGGAGGGAGCAGTATTCTGGAATCTTGTATGAATTGATCTGAGTATGGAGGTTGGAAACCCTCAAAGCTTTCCACTTTCAATGAATATGAGTCTATGAGACTCCTTATCAAACACCTTTCCTGCAATTTTATTCTTCTGCAATCACTCTGTTTTTCTACAGCAGCTTCATCTCATTACAAACAAAGCCCAACTTTCATTACATTACAACAGACTACCGTAAGTTACACTAGATTTCAAGAGGGTTCATAATAGAAACCCAAATCATTTTTAGTGAATAGTTGAAAATACCCTCATTTGAATTAAAAAAATAAAAATAAATGTAAATTTCATTTTATATGCACAAATTATTATAAATATATATATATATTTAAAATTGCACTCCAAACTACCAAAACCAACAATTTGGATACCAAATTACAACATTTCCTCAATTTTCACCCCACATTACTAAAATACCCTTGAAGAAAATTTGTAAATAACAAAGAGTTAATCAAATTGATATAAAATAGCAAATTTCAACCAAGTATGCTGTTTTTTCTCTTTCATTTTTTATGTTTATTTAATACTAAACTAATGTTTTTTGGTGTTAACAATTTTTATTTTTCTGTTATTTTTATATTATATTTTTTTTCTCTATTTTTTTTATTATTTTTGGACTTTCTATTAATTTTTGTTCTTTATTATTTATAATTAAAGTAGTTACCTAATTTTATCAATTATAGTAAGGGAATGTTAAACGTTTACTTGTAAAATCAAGAGCATCACTGTAACACCCCACCTAAAACACCAGTTAGGACTTAAACCATTAACTCCATTAGGACTTAATCTTAGTTAGTGTAAGTTAGTTAGTGTAAGTTGTTATTGCAGTTAAGGCCTTTAAGGGATGTTTGGTTGAGTAATATAGTTGAAAATCTGGGAAGGCTTTTGGTTTGGGGTTTCCAGTTTGGGACCTAGTGACTATATGAGATGAAGATTATTCAGGAGGTAAGATTTGACTGAGAGAAGTGTTATTTGTTGGTAGTTGTTCAATTGGAGCTTGTTGTTCAGATGAAGGTTGTTGGTCAGGTACTGTAGGGGTGGGCTCCAACTCCGACGGAGTCGGAGTTGTCATTTCCAACCTCCGACTCCGACAAAAGTCGAAGCCGAATTTCCCCTCCGACTCCGACTCCGAACGTAGTCGGAGTCCGATTCCGATCGGAGGTCGGAGCTCCGAACTCCGATCGGAACTCCGACTGAAGTTCAGAGGGAGTTCCGAACGGAGGTCGAAGCTCCGACTCCGAACAAAATTTCCGAACTCAATTTCAGAAATTTTGTTCTTTTTTTATTATTATTTAAATTTTATTGTTCAATTTCGTTTCAGATAGTGAGCAACATATATATTTTTTTTAAAAGTGAACCATCTACAAATATTTGGTTTATTCAAGAGTTTTCAATAATTTAAATATTCGTTCTGATTTTGTTACTGAATTTTGATAATATCTTTAATTTGTTTTATGTCCGCCTAAACTTTAACATTAAAAGTGCTCATGGCTCATGAGTTGAAAATTACACAAATTTAAAATTTTATAGAAAAGAATGATGGTACAAATTTCTATAATTCGATTAATTTCAGTTGGATAATAAATTCTAAACGTTTGAGAGATGATGGATAAGTACTAATAGAAATTATAGAATAAAGAGTACTTATCTTACGTCTTTGCTCGAGATATAACTACATAAATATAACTATATAAATAGTTTAAAAAGTAAATAACATGTATGATATAGCCATAAGTTATAACAGTCTCATTTATAACGTAATAACAATATGACTCAGTCTTGAAATATAACTACATAAAAATTAAACACGGATTTCACTCAAATACTTTTTGTTCCATTGGTCATGCCTGAAATGAAGATAGAAAGTAGCAATCAATAGATAAAAAAAAAAAATTGATAATAAAAAATTGAATACGGTAAAAGAATAATTTGATTCTTATCAAGAAAGGAGGTTCTCTCAACTCCATCCCAACTCTCAAGTAGCGTCCGTTCCAGACTCTCAATCATCGGTAATTATATTAGGGTTCACAATTAGATCTATAAAATCATAAAAAGTATAAGTTAGAAACATTAAAAATAATTAAATCATCATTTAAAAGCATATAAACTTACCCGATTCAAGCCTATAGCTCTCGGCATCAACGCCAACGGTATCTAGTCCAATGGGCGTTTCACTTATCCAATTATGTGTGCAAACGATGCCCTCCACGGTTGACGGTGACAATGAACTCCGATAAGCATCCAACACGCGACCTCCAGTGCTAAATGCCGACTCTGAGGCAACCGTAGTGACAGGAATGGCTAGCACATCTCGGGCCACACGGGAAAGGACTAGATACTTGGTGGAATTAACTTTCCACCAAGTTAATAACTGAAATACATCACTAGGTGTCTCGACAGCTTCCATAAAATATCGTTCAACCTCAGATATACAATGCATAATATTCCTTGTTGACATGAGTTGATGATACTGCCGTATAATACGATTGCCTCTAACCCCTACAGATGGGTAAGTATCACCTGAGGAAACTGTCAATCCTGTCGGCCTCGAATGTGAGGAGCTACCAACTGCGGATGAAGGCTGAGCACTAGTACTATAGTGATGATATAAGTCATCAACATCACTTTTTAGCAATCTAATAAACTCTGCAGCCTTCACTGCCCCGTGGACGGAATTTACCCAAAATTCTAGAACGGCCAACTTAACTCGGGGGTCAAGGATCACTGCTACAAATAGCAATCTATTTATCTTCTCAATATTCCCTCAATATTTATCATATTTGATCTTCATCCTCGTAGCCATAGCAGATAACAATCCAGCAGAGTCAGTACAACTATTTTCTAACTGGAAGTGAAGCTCCGAGAGCTCGCTGAAAAATGAGTTCGCAGTCATATATTTGGATCCAGATAGCTGCATGGTTATCTCATAAAAAGTTCTTAAAAATTCAACAAAATAACTCACACTAGTCCAATCATGTGCGTCCGGCGCACCGAGCCCCTGTCCTGCTGGCTCCAACAAAGCATACCTCAGGCCCCCATCCTCGACCTCCATCAGCTCGAATGCTTTTTGGTACTTCTGTGCCACATCCAACATTATGTATGTAGAATTCCATCAATTCGGAACGTCCAAGCACAGCATACTAGAACATTCAATCTTCAGATCTTCTGCTATTGCCTTAAACTTGGCAAGCCTTTGAGGGGAACCCCTCACATATTGTACAATGTTGCGAACTCGGGTTATGGAATCATGAACCTCTTTTAATCCCTCAACAACTATGAGGTTAATGATATGAGCACAACATTGAACGTGAATAAACTCGTGGGCCCGAATGACATCATCTCTCACCGTCGTATTCCGCTTAAACTAATCAATTGTTGTTTCATTCACACTGGCATTGTCAACTGTAATACACAGCACTTTTCGAATTCCCCAGTCCTTTAAACAATCATCCATCTTCGCCCCAATGGATGCACCTTTATGATCCACAATTTCTTTAAAACCAATAATTTTTTTATGCAAAATCCACTCACTGTCAATGTAGTGTGCTGTGATACACATGTAGCAGACGTTCTGTATGGAAGTCCATGTGTCAGTCGTAAAAGACACTCTCTGGCCAGTGGTAATAAACATCTTCCTCATCTCCTCCTTGTCCTTCGCATGCCTCTTCATACAATCTCGCATCACTGTATACCGTGATGGAATGGGAAATCGTGGCTCAACAAAATTTAGAAACTTTCGAAAGCCTCTTTTCTCGACTGTGGTAAATGGCATCTCATCAGTAATTATCATCTCTGCAAGCATGTCCCTCAACATCTTCTCACTGTATTGAGGGATGACCAATTTCTTAGTCTGTGTACCATCAGTGGCTGTAGAAGTTTGGTAACTGAGGTTGGTCTGATCAGTGGCCTGCAATCCCTTCGCTATCTTATATCGTTGGCAACCATTTAGATGTGCTATTAACACACTAGTACCTTGCTTCTTCGAATGGCATCCACAAAGTGATCCACAGTAATGGCATCTTGCTACTGGGTTCGCAATTTCACCAGGAATTTTGGTGAAATGCTCTCATGTCCACGACCTCTTTTTAGAAGGTCGTGGTGGTTGATCTTGCTCAATGGGCATCTCCTCCTCTTCGTTGAACATATCCTCATCCTCTATATCAACTGGGAGTGGGAGTCGACTACTCGCACAAGATGTAGCTGCTCTAGATGTAGCTGCTCTAGATGTAGCTGTCCTAGATGTGGCTCTAGGGGTGGAAGTACCCACCGGTGTAGGAGTTGTAGCATTGGCATCCGCCACATCCCCTTGTGGATGATCATCTCCATTATGTCTAGGATCCATATCACAATCAATGAAGCTGAAAAAATTAAATTAGAAGCAAAAAAATTAGTTTAAAAATAAACTAGGCTATTGTATTATACAATAGGACATGTATTATTAATTATTGAATCATAATATATTATTGTATCGATGTATTATTACATTGAGGTTCGGTTGACGTGCGCTCGACGTGCGCTCGAAGTGGCGCTGCTCGAGCAGAAACCATCCAGAGAGGTTTGCTTGATGTGCGCTCGACGTGGCGCTCGAGCAGAATCCATCCAGAGAGGTTCGCTCGACCTGCTCTCGACGTGGCGCTCGAAGTGGCGCTGCTCGAGCAGAAACCATCCAGAGAGGTTCGCTCGACGTGCGCTCGACGTGGCGCTCGAGCAGAATCCATCCAGAGAGGTTCGCTCGACCTGCTCTCGACGTGGCGCTCGAGCAGAACTCTTCCAGAGAGGTTCGCTCGACTTCCGCTCGACATATCGCTCGAGCCAATGTTCAATACAACGTGCACTCGACTTGCGCTCGACACCTCGCTCGAGCGCAAGTCTGCAATACAATGTAAAATTCAGGGTTTTGAGCGCCGTGTTGGGACTATATTGAATATTCAATACAACCAATTCACAAGAATCACAACTGCTGGCTCCAATTCATAAGAGACATGCTTGAATTAAATTTAGGGCTCATAAATTTAGGGCTCACCATAGGTGGAATCTGAATAGAGGAGCAACAAGGAACGGCGGCACGGAGGAGCAACGACGAACGGCGGCACGCTGGCAAGAAAGACACAAGACGTGAGGACGGCTTCACAGTTCACTGGTTCAGTCACTGGGACGGGAGACGCGAGAGAGAAGGGAGAAGGAAGAAGAACTGAAGAAGGAAGAATAAGGGGGGACGTATGAAGAAGGAAGACATATGAAACGACGTTGTTCCATATTAAGTGGAACGGTGTCGTTCAATAATTTTTTTTAAACCCAGCTGTAAAACGACGTAGTTTTACAGCTGGGTTTAAAAAAAAAAATTCGAAGTCGGAGTCGGACCTCCTTGTAGCTCCGACTCCGAATTTCGACTCCGAATTCCAACAACTCCGACTCCGTTGGAGTCGGCGTCGGAGCGGAGTCGGACGGAGTCGAAATTCTCGAAATTTTGCACACCCCTATCAGGTAGTGCAGAAAGATTGTTCGTCTGTGAAATGCTCTCTAGTGAATCAATTTGGATAGGAACATCGATTGTATGAGGATCTTAAAGAGGTGTGCTATCATTTGTAGCAATAACATGAGAATTACCAATAGAAGTGTTGGGATTAATGAGAAATTGAGTCATTGAAAATAAATGTACCTTGGGGAGAATTGCTGCTGATAGAAGATCCAGTGGTGGTCTTCTCCAGTGAATGAAACAGTTGTTCATCAAATATCACATGGCGTGAGGTGAACTTCTTATTGGAGGCTAGGTCGAGGCACCTGTATCCTTTGTAGTTTGAGTTGTAGCCAAGGAAAATGCACTGCTTGTTGCGGAACTCAAGTTTGTGTTTGGTATATGACCTCAAATAAGGATAACATGCACATCCAAAGGCTCGCAAGTGAGTGTAGTCTCAAGTCTGGGATAAGGTTGTACAGTCTGGTTTATGGAATGGAGAAGTTTACGGATGCTGAGGGTAGTTTGTTTATTAGATACACTGCAGTTTGACAAGCTTCAACCTAGTAACTTGTAGGGAGTTTAGACTGGTCTAAGCGGGTGAGGATTGTTTCTATAATGTGTCTATGTTTTCTTTCGGCAACCCCATTTTGTTGAGGGGTATTTGGGCACGATATTTTATGGTGGATTCCATGAGAGGATAGAAAGTCAGTGAATTTATGAGAGAAATATTCTCCTCCTCCATCAGTTTGGAGATGGCGAATCTTAGTGAAAAGTTGGTTCTCAATGAGACATTTAAACTTAACAAAATAGATAAAGAAATCTGATTTGAATTTTAAAGGGGATAACCATGTATATCTCGAGTAGTCATCCACAAACACGACATAATACTTGAATCCATTTATTGACATGATTGGTGAGGTCCAAATATCATTGTGAACCAACTCTAATGGTGAGTTGGTTGCATGAGTTGACATTGGAAAGGGCAGATGCCTACTTTTGCTTATTTGGCATGAATTACATAATGTGGATTCTAGACTAGCTTGGGACATAGGTAGATGATGTGCTGTGGCGATTTTCTAGAGGATTTTATCATGAGGATGGCCTAATCTTTTGTGCCAAATTGTTGAGGTGGTTTGAGCTCTAACAAAAGCTACAAGGCTCCTTCCTTTATTCTTAAAAAGTTGTTGCTTCAACTTCATTGGATATAGACCATTTTCACTAGGTCCCTGCAGTAGGATCTCCCCTGTGACATTGTCCTTGACAAGAAAGTAAGTATCGGTTAGTTTAAACCAACAATTATTATCTTGACAGAATTTTTGTATTGAAAGAAGATTTATTTGGACAGTGCAAAATATTTTTGAGATGGAGTATGAAGTTTCTGGTTGTAAAAGAAGAGGTGCCTGTATGAGTAATATTGAGTCCACTACCATTTCCAACAGCAACTTGATCACTCCCTTTGTAAAGCTATTGAATGGTGAGATTCTTCAATGAAGCTGAGATATGATAATTGGCTCCACTGTCAGCCAACCACTCATCCTCCTCTTGAATTGCATTGGTTTGGGCAGCCATTACAGCAGTTCCTTGGGTGGATGTCTGCCTTGAAAGGCATAATCCATTTGACGAAAACAATCTAAGGCGTGGTGGTTGTTCCTGCCACAGATTTGACAAGGAGATCGATTAGAGTATTTTTGTTCAGTTTGAGCAAAGATACTTTTACCTTGATTCGAATTTCCTCCAGTGTTATAGTTCTTTTTGTATGGTTTTTGTGCATTAGAGTTCCTGAAGGGAGTGCCCTACTGATTTCCACCGATTTTCTTCTTTTGATTTAAGGGTCTTTAAGAGTAAAATGCAACAAAGGTGTTGTTGTCTGATTTTGCGTTTTGGTGTTCCAAGAGTTGTTCATGGCTGAGTAGTTCTGATTGGAATTCCTCAATGGATAATGATCAATCTTGTGTAGCAAATGAGAGATAAGTGATCAAGGCAGTGAATTGTGGGTTAAGACCTCCCACAACATAAGAGATGAGATCATCATCTCCCATTGGCATTCCAATTAAAGTCAATTGATCAGCAAGGGTCTTGGCTGCATGGAGAAAGTCAAAGCAGCTCTTATTACCTTGACGTAGATTTTGCAACTGGTGGCGTAGGTGGTTAATGCAAGACCTGGAGGGTAATGCATACCTATTGGCCAATGCTGTCCAAACCTGATGTGAGGTGTTGAGACCATAGACAGTAGTTACCACCTTCTCAGAGAGTGTTGATATCATCCAGCTTAGTATGTATTGATCCTTTCGTTCCTGGGTGGTGTATGAAGGGTTAACAATTGGATCTGTTTTATCTGAGGTTGGTAGGTAATTTGGTGGGCAAGGTTTTGAGCCATCTACAATGCTCAGGAACCCATTGGTGTGCAAGATGGGAAGGAATTGACAGACCCATATCAGGTAGTTATTGTCATCAAGTTTGGAGGAAACAAGATGAGCAATGTTTGGGATGGAGAAAGAGTTTGCTGAAGCATTTGATGATTCGGCCATGAATGGGTGGTGCGAACCTAGGGGCTCCGATGCCATATAAAAATAATTAGACAGAATTGTGAAAAGCCGGAATACTCACTATAGTTGTATTGATCTCTATATAAAAGCATTTCCAGATAATGTTTGTTACAAAAGATAAGGTTTGTTACAGAAGATGAACTCTATGGTTTGACTATATCTATATACATGATAAGCTAAGTAAATAAGGTAAGAATAGATTGCAACTGAAGATAAACATTGGAGATCAAATCATGAACTGAAAGTGTCCTGGGATGAACTGGACTCTTGAGATGTCTTAACAGTTGAGAAGGAATCAGTTTGTTCATGAGGGTGATCTTAGTCACCCCAATTGGTTAGTGAACCAGACAAAACAAACACAGAGTTATGATAAGCTCCTTAAAAAAATCCTCGATTGCAGCAACATCCACTACTGAATTACACCAATGTTGGGAACCTCCTCATGGTTTGTAGAAAATAAATTGGGATGCAACAATTGGCAAAAAGACAACAACTTAAGAATTAGGGTAGTAGTGCGAGAACATGAGGAACAGGTTTTGGCTACCATGAGAGCCACTAGAACTTTCCAGTCTCTTATAGCCGGATCTATGGCTGCCCTACATATCCTCTGCCGTGACCTGGGTTGAAACAGATTGTGCTAGAAGGTGATTGATGCCATTCAACTGGTGCATGCTATTCAAAGTGAAGCGGAGCAATTGAATTATTATGGCTCATGCCTAAGCAAAAGATGCTTTAAGCAGTTCGGTTGATGTTAGTGACACTGAAGAAGTTCCTAGTTGTATTGTTTTTCCTCTGTAATGAGTGAAATTCCTTACACTGGCAATATCAACTCCAAGTGGTAAAGTCCCAAGTCTTCAGCATTCAAAGACGTTGTAGGGTACTTCCCAATAGGATAGCAAAAGTCCCGAGTTTTCAACATTGGATGGCGTTGTAAGGTCCTTCCCAACATTGCTGTCTTTTGTCTTTTGTCGCCGTGGTGACGTCTCCTATATTTTTTGTTACTCGATGACAACCTGTTTCTAGAGAGAGAATAAGATTGACTCGAACGGAAGCAAAGCAAAGATGGAGCCTGTAAGAGAGGAGCCGATGTGGCAAGAGAGGGAGAGTGAGTGTGTGCGCGCGCGCTGTGTCTCAAGAGGGAAAGAGAAACATAAAGCAATTCTTAAGAACTGGAATGGATTTCACGAAGAGCCATTAAAAATAATCAAAATCTAGTGAAGCTAAATGCTAACTTTGATGTTAACATCCATGGAAAGATTAGGCAATGGATGACTCTAATATATAATGACATGGCTCTCTTTCAACCTTTCGATGTTCATCTAAACACTCGGCTAACAAGGGCAGGCTCGCAATTAACTAGCACTCCATGATTGTAATCCAACTTGTTCTTACTCTTGATTCACACACAATAAATGGAAAAATAAATGGAAAAAAACAGAAAAAACTAAATAAATACAACTTGGCTTTGCTGCTGGACGCCGGCAGCAATTGGAGACCTTGCCCAAGTGGGAGAGAGGCCAATTATCAAAACGCTTCATTAGTACAGAAGGCCACATTCATTCAGAAATCACACGTATTATCAGGACACAAACATTCTGATTGGAATAAAAAACCCAAAGCAAACAAAAGCAACCGCAATCATATAAACAACACACTTTACATTTTCGTCGTCAGACAAAAAAGACCTTAAGAACTTATTTCTGGCACTACAAGAAAGAAAATATTGTTAGCATATAACAGCAAACCTTCCCCCTTTGAATAATAACATGAAAGAAAGCCTTGAGCTCCAAGCGAACGTTACATCTGCATCACTTCCATCTCTTGAACTTATGTTTCCCAAACATGCCATTCTTCCAGCGCTTGCCAAATTTCCCATGCTTAAACTTGCCATGTTTGAACTTTCCATGACCAAAGCCATGGTAACCCCCATGTCCAAGACTATGAGCACCATGGGAGAGCTGGTGAGCACCATAAGCAGCAGCTGCTGCAGCAGCACCCCCTGCTAGCAATGCTCCCATACCAGGTCCATGTCCTGTAATAATCGTTTACCAGAAAAGATCACAAGGAATGAAGTGAAAGGGCAGCTACACCTCTACTAACAATGTCTTTAACACCGGTGATGTTTGATTGGTTATAAAGAACCCCGTAGGTATCATGTCCATTTGGATACTACATAAAATTTCCATCAGTAGGGCAGGAGACTAAAATAACACTTGATCAATCCCTATGCAATAGATTCCAAACAACACCACCAATAAACCTTTCTGGTCTATGCAAATGTTGTTTAATCTTTATTTCAGTGGTAATACGAAAAGATCTTGGTATTTTTTTTTTTAATTTATTTAAGAGAAAAGCACTTCATTCTGAGCATCAATGTCTTTCAGAAAGACAAAACACAAATGTTGATGAGGGCGACCTTTAGCCCTTTTCCCTCATATATTTCTCAAAAGAAAGCAGGGATGGAAATTAAGATCCTCTAAGACCTTTTTTATGAGTTCAGGAAAAAGAAAAGAAAACCTACCTTATAAAAAACGAACCCTACCTCTAGGACTACTAATAAAAAAGAAAAAAAGGTCCTCTAAGACTGAAATGATGACTGATACTAACATAATATGATTTGATATAAGAGAACTACAAATCAACGGCAGGTTACCACAATTATTTAATAGAACAAAGCATTTTAAAATACATATATATTATGCTAGTTCTTTGTTTAAAGGAGGAATAAAGAACATCAGAGTTACAGAATATATGTAGAGATGATGAAAATAATTTAAAAGCTTCAAATGAAAAGAGAACACATAATCCATTATCCCTATGTGGATTCATAGAAATTAAAAGCTTGAAGGCTTCTAACTTTCTAAAGCACTAAAGTTTTCTTTTTGTTTTCTGTGATGTACTTATGCCATATCCATGAAAAAAAAGTTATCTATCTTTTTCAAGTGTATGGAATACGTATCTCACCATCTCACAACTATCAGATAGGTTATGACAGGTATTTTTAGTATTCGTGCTAGCAAGGTGAGGGGAAATCATACCTGAATGATATGGAGCTGATGGACCAGGATAACTGGATGGGGGATATCCTCCTGGGGGAGGATAGGCTGGTGGAGGGTATCCACCTGGGGGAGGATATCCAGCAGGTGGAGGATATCCACCTGGGGGAGGATATCCAGAAGGTGGGTATCCACCTGGAGGAGGATATCCAGCTCCAGGTGGATACCCAGCTGGTGGGTAGGCTTGCGGGGGATATCCTTGAGGTGGATATCCCTGTGGATGGTATCCATGTGGAGGGTAGTGTCCAGCAGCATATCCGGCAAGACTTGAAAACAGCCCTTTGTCACTAGACTCGTGATCACGCTTGTCTTTTCCACCTTCCATTTTTCTTCAACTTGGAATTAATGCTACAAAATTACAAACACAGCGCCATCAGGTCCAATATCAAATAGCAATGTTATCCATACATATGCATGTGCATACACAACAAGAAAAGAAGTAACTAAAACATTGGGTTCTTTGTGAGTATAAAATTAGAGGAAATGGGATACCAACAAGGAGTCTTGGTTGAGCAGTTTCTCAACATACTCTTTCCATCTTTAAAATGATCTCCAGAAACCAGGTATAGAGGAAAGATATAACAGAAGCACTTCATGTAAATCATGCAATATCCAATGATAGGATGAAAATGTATTTGTTCATACATCTGAAATGGCATACAAAAGAATTCAACGCACACTCAACAATGGCCCAACCCAACCCAACAAAACCCCAAAAAAAGGTGGGAAAGCCTGACACAATCTAATTGTTTGATGTGATTTTCCATTCTTCTAAAACTGCATAAATTTTCATAACTAATATTTGCATTGTTATTTTGTTAAAAGCATATTACCGGGTCCAAGGGAGAGATAAGGCCCAAGAACATAACTTTTAAGCTCGTTCATCTTTCCTATTGAAATTAGCTTGGCTTCAAGGTTTTTTTTTTTTTTTTTTTTTTTTTTTTTTTTTTTGGTGAAAATAGCATGGCTTCAACGTTAGTAAGTGAAAAAGGATTTTGGATAAGATTTTTCCGAAAACTTTGATCCTATGTTATAAGATTGGATCTAAAAGTATATGTCTAATGTCTTCATCTCATTTACCTATAGTATAAAAACAGGCAGTCACAAGAAATGGGAAGGGGAATATTAAAAAGTCCTAAAAGAGAAGGACATGGGCATGAAAACATAACCACGCATGCATAACCTTTGAACTATGGGAATTAATATCCAACCCCACAAGAAGACATTCATGTATCATCACTTCCAAAGAATTTAAACAGAAACATAAACTTCATTGGATCATCAATGAAGAACCAAATACAGCCGAAGCTGACACAAAATCGGCACATCACAGAGTGATTCCATGATATGCTAACTACAGAATTTCACCACTACATCTACCAAGCCTACAGAAGATATAAACTATAAAGTAAAGAAGCAAACTCACTCGAATTTAGTCCAATCAGCACCAAAAGTTTCCATCATTGTGTCAGAAATCAAGAAAACAGGATCAGGCATATCAGCTGGTTAGCTATTACAATAACTAAAATTATTAATATTATTGTCATTATTATTTTATTTTAGTTGGTATTATTTTGGTCGTTGCATATTAGCTGTTTGGGGACAAGGTTGTAATAACAAATGAATTGGGAAAACGTTAGCAATCCACAGAAACAAAAGAAACCCTTCATAGATGTTTCTTCAATTAATCATGAAAACGGAAGCACCACCAGATGGTAATGAAACGTTTCATTGTAGTATTTTCCATTTGGCTTCAAACATTTCCATATTGCGACAAATATAAAAAAATAAAAACCCAGATTGCTGTTGAGAATACAATAATTGCATGGTACTGAGATACAAGTTTCCATATTGTGACACATATAAACAACCCAGATTTTTTTGAGAATATAAATTGCATGGTACTGAGATATAGGCACACAGACAAAAACTGTTGCATGGATTTGATAATAGAAAAGAAAAAACAGAAATTGGAAAACAAATAAGAAAGATAGTCAAAATTGAATCATGAGATCATTACCACAAGCAAAAGAGCGGTGAAGCAATTTTCCGAATCGAGTATCGTGAATGCCAAAATCAAAGCGATCTGAGAGTTTTGAGACGAACGGGCCTCAACTCCTTTTTCCTATTGTTTCCTATTACGGTAGTTGTTTCGTTCCTAACATTTATCGATAGACGCGTTGCTTCCTTTATTTCTTCTCAGACATTCAGTGTCGATAGAAGGGTAATCTATACGGAAACCCCGTTATGAGATACTGATATTTTAATCATTTCTTACCTAATAATTTAAAGGAAAATGACATATGACTTTTACTTGAAAAAGTTTCCGCGTTAATATGACCGCGTGAAAGAAGTTTCCGTGTTAATCATGAGATCAGGTCCTGATGGTTTCTCAGCATGTTCCTATCAAGAAAATTGGAATGAAATACGTCGTGAGGTCTTTTCTGTTGTGAAGAAAGTCTCTCCTATAGAAAAGATAATAAATATTAATAAAGAGTAATTCTACGTACAATCGTGAAGTACTTAAATATCACATAAATATTTTGAAAAAGAATAGAGTTCACTATTAAAAAATTAATTTTTTTTCATATGGATCTCATGTTTTATTCACTTTTTTCAAAACAATTATGTGGCAGTTGTATAATTCACTGTTGTAAATATTTTTTCTCATTAATGAGACCTTTATTACATTAATTCTTAAGAAGAAAAATCCAGTTTCTAAAGTGTTGATAAACAAGTTGAAGTTGATTTTACTAAGTCTCATCTCACCATCACAAAGTGCATTTGTTCGAGGTAGATTGATTTTTGACAATATCATTATTGCTTATTAAGCAATGCATTTGATGCAATAAAGGATGAGGGTAAAAAGGAAGACTCTATGGCATTCAAATTAGATATGAGTAAAGCCTATGACACGCTTGAATGGAACTTTTTGGCAGTTGTTTTGAAGAAGATGAAGTTTGGGGAGGAGTGGTCAGCCATGATCATGGAGTGTGTGGGTTCTATAAGCTACTTTGTTCTGATTAATGGCACACACCTCAACAGGTATTTCATTCTTTGAGAGGCATAAGACAAGGGGATCTCCTATCCCCTTATCTATTCATATTGTGATCAGAAGTTTTAGGTTCTATGCTGGACTAAGCTGGGGAGAGAGGCTTCATTCAGGATTTCCTTTTGCTAGGAGAACTTTTTTTGTTAACCATTTTTTTTTTTTTTTTTTTTGCATATGATAGCCTCTTTTTTGAAAGGCTAATGTACTAGAATGGAGCAAGTTGGCCAGATTACTAAATTCATATGAAGTGGCATCAAGTTAAAGGTTTAATATGGAGAAGACTGATGTCTATTTCAGTAAAAATACCAAGTCCAAAGTTAAAGTGGCAATTCTGTCAGCTACAAATCTCAAGGAAACTCGGTCATATGAGAAGTATTTGGGCCTTCCATCCTATATGGGGAGACATGAGGTAGCAGCTTTAAGTTCCATTCTAGAATCTATCAGAATTAGAATGCAAAATTGGAAGGTTAGATTCTTATCACAAGCTAGCAAAGATGTCTTACTAAAATCTATAGTGCAAGCTATACCTACTTGCTGCATGAACATTTTTAAACTGTCTAGAGCTATATTGAGTGTCATAAATAAGTTAATGCATAAATTTTGGTGGGGTAGCAGGGTTGACAAATCAAAGACTCAATGGCGCTCTTGGTAACAGCTTGGCAAGGCAAAAGTTGAAGGGGGTTTAGGATACAGAGACTTTGAAAACTTTAATCTTGCTATGCTTGAAAAGCAAGGTTGGAGGATTATTCAACAACCTTATTCATTAGCTGCTAGAGTTCTTAAAGCAAAATATTTCTTTAGAACTAATTTCCTGAAAAGTAAAGTTGGTAGCAATGCATCCTACTTTTGGAGAAATTTTATGGCAGCAAAGCATGTATTGCAGGAAGGCTTGATATGGAGAATAGGAAATGGAGAAACTGTCAACATTTGGAATGATAGATGGCTTCCTAGTCCATCAACATTTAGGGTGTAGTCTTCTGTGAAGGAAGGGTATGAAGGGAAGTTGGATAGTTTTCTAATGGATAAATCTAACGGGGGTTGGAACAGATCTTTGCTAAGAAATCTCTTTGTTGTTGAAGAGGTGGCAACTATTAGTAGAATCCCTATTAGTATTAGTAATGCTCCTAGTAAGTTGATTTGGAGATGCACAAAAGATGTCAAATTTATAGTTAAGAGTGTCTATCACCTTCTTGGTGAAATGGAGGCATCAGACAAGGGGCAACCTTCTATTAAATCAACTAAGAGTGAGGTTTGGGCTTAGCTGTGGAGATTAGGAGTCCCTAATGCAGTGAGAATGATGCTTTGGAGGGCCTGTCATGAATCCTTGCCAGCAAAATAGAACCTATACGAGAGGAAGATTGTTGACTCTTCTTTATGTCTCATTTGCTAATTGGAGCTAGAGTTCGGGGTGTAACCAGTCCGGTTTGGTCCGGTTTTGGACAAAATTTCGGACCAAACCGGTATGCACCGATTTTTTCATTTTCAAGAACCGATTTCGCACCGGTTACCCCTCCTAAACCAGTACTTTCTGTTTTATCGATTCCGATCCGGCTCGGTATAGTTTTTCGGTTTTAATATACTATATTATATATTATATAATAATATATTATAGTATATAATACTATAGTGATAATACATTTTAGTATATTATAATATATATTATAATTGTATTATAGACTATAGTGATATATTATATTATAGACTATAGTATATATTATAGTATATAATATAGTGATATATTATAGTATATTATAATATATAGTAATATAGTATTAGTATAACTATTAATACAATAGACTATAGTGATATAAGATTTTAAAATTTAATATTATATTAATTAGTAATTTATCATGTAATACAAACCTATTTTATATATAATTATATATTATATATAAAAATTATATACAATATAAAAAATTATAATATATATATATATGAACCGGTCCGATTCGGTTCAATTCCGTTTTAGAAAAAGAAAAACTGAAACTGGACCGATTTTGACCGGTTTTAGGAAAAATAAAATGGGTACCAAACCAAACCCACCGGTTCGATCCGGTTTACCGATTCACCAGTTTTTTTTTACACCATTAGCCAGAGTCTATAATTCATGCATTGTGGTCCTGTCCTTCTGCTCAAGATGTTTGGGGCTTCAGTTGTAGAAAGTTACAGAAAATGCAAACTATGGGTACTAATTTCTATGAACTAGTGTCATCTCTAGTTTTTACATTAAGTGAAGAGAATCTGGATATTTATCAGGTATGGAAGAGAAGAAATGCTTTTGTTTTTAAGGAAAGTTTATGTCACCGGTTCTATTGGTCAGATTGTAATTCAAGTGGTAGGTAATTACCAGGTAGCACATCGGAGGGATTCTGCAGCAAGTGTCAATGCTAGGCAAGTAGCAACTCAATGGACACCTCCTCCTCCCACCAAGCTAAAAGTGAATTGGGATGCAACAGTTGATCACATAAACTGTAGAGTGAGGATAGGGGCTATCAACAGAGATCATGAAGGGAAGGTGGTGGCATCTTTGCAGTCAAATAGAGAATTATTCCTAGAGGCAAAAATGGTTGAGGCAGTTGTTGCTCTAAAAGCAGTGATTTTATGTAATCAATTGAGGCTAGAATATATGATCATTGAGGGAGATGCTGTTGTTAATGAAATCAATGATATGAATGAAAGCTGGACTTCAGTAGACATCATTATCCAAGACATTCAAGTTATGCTTCAGAAGTTGCAGTAATGGAAAGTTGTTTTTGTTCCTAGAATCTTCAATAATTTAGCTCATTGCATGGCTAAGGATGCACTTAAGCTATTTGAGGAGAGCATTATTTTAAAGGGAGGTCCTCCTTGTATCCATCACTTGATGTAATAAGGTGAACAAAGATCATTCTTCTTCTCAAAAAAAAAAAAAAAAAAGTAAATGATATATGACTTTTCAATATGTCCACTAAATATATTTACTTATATATTTTAATTTTTTTAATAATTAAGAAAATGATTATTAATGAAATTATATTTTTTTTATTTATTTTTTTTTAATGATTAAGGACGTATAAAACATTCATTTGTGTGCATCTTTAGAGTTCACATTTGATATGCATCCTAATATTGCCATAATATAAATTAGATCTAACATCTAATAAATATATAATTTGATTTAAAAGTTAAATTTTAAGATTTAAATATTATAAATAAAATATTATAATTTAAGCGATAACTTGATAATAGAATAATTCTTACGTCAAACTATATCAAAGTGTAATATTTGTATGTAATTATTTTTATTTAGTTTTCACTTGCTTGCAATTATTTAATGGTCCATAAGAAAATGTTGAGAAGATAACTATTAGCATTTTTTATCAAATAACTAATCTTGACCAAGACAACTTGATATGGACAATCCAAATTGACGAGAGTTCGACTATAAATGTTTTTCTATAACTATTATTCGTTAAATTATTATAAAAAAAATGTTGAGAGGTGAGGGCCTCCACTCCCATCACCAACCTCGAGTTGACCTTACTTCTCAAATCAAAATTGTCCGAAATTTTTAAATAGATGGAAAGACATCAATTATTATATTTATAAATATTTTAATATTCTCCTATGTGTGTTGGTCCGGATCTTGTTTGGTTAGACGAGACGAGATGAGAAATATGTAAATAATAATGAGATAATTTATGAACAGCAATAAAATGATTAATTAAGATTTTTATGAAAGTTTGGAAAAAGAGAGAGATAAAATGTTGAATAAAAAAATTATAAAGTTAAAATAATGTTATAATATAATTTTTACTTTAGAATTTAAAAAAGTTTAATTTTTACTTTAGAATTTAAAAAAGTTTAATTATTTTTTATGTTTTGTTTGAAAGTTTAGAAAAGTTGTAATAATTAGATGAAAAAGTTAAAAATTTGAAAATTTAGAATTGAAAAATATTTCTATTTGAATGGTATTTATATGTTGAGATGAGATGGTTTGAAAGGTTTGTAAAACCAAACCAAGACTCTTCTCTACGTTCAATATGTAAATATTTTAATTAGAATGGAGTATAAAGTTAAAATTTGAAACCTATATTCTTATATGAATAATAATAGAGTTACTATCTTACTACTACTTATCTAATATTATGTCAAATCAATGCTCGCTAAATTGACGAGAAAATCTAGATTAATATATTTATAGTATATCTTAATAATAGTAAAAAGAGATGCGTTGGTTCAGTAATAAAGATGTGTTGTTTTAAACGAGAGGCATGGGATAAAACCACTATATCTTAACAATAGCGACCCATTTTGTGGCAGCCCAGATATGAGAATCTAGATATTGGGTGGCGCTCAAAACTACTAGACATGACATGTATCAAAAAATTAAATTATTAAAAATTATTTTAAAAATAGAGAAGGGTTAAATTGCATTTTAAAATTTAAAACTAAAAATAAAATAATGTGTTTGAGAAAATAAAAAATAAAATAAAATATACGAGCGCATGAAGAGCATTGGTAGAAAAAGGAAGGGGAGTGTTAAAGAACTTGAAGGGACAATTTATCACTCTCATTATTTTTCTATTTATTCTTTTTTTCCTGACCGTGGAACATAATAGTTCTATCTAAATAAACTATAATCAATAAGTGTATAAATCTAAAATAAACAAACACATATTTTTCACGAAAAATAATTATACTTATCATTTTCACACACCACACATATTTTAATTTTTTTTTTCATTTTTTCTATAACAAATATGTGGTATATGGATGATAAGTATAGAACAACTCAATTAATTTAATAAAAATAATAAAATAATAAAAAATAATATTAAAATATGTAAAATGTGTGGTGTGGAATGACGAATAGCATCTCTCTTTTGACGAATTGCTGCTATACAAGGATAAGCTATGCCTCTTCCAAACTGCAGTATAACTCCACAATTAAAGAACAATTGGCTTCAAAATCTTCCAAAAGCTAGTCAAATTTTGCCTAGCTTTTATTAAAGTGTTTTGCATTATAGTAGTTAAAATTTTAATACTCTATTTTTGATCTACAGTAAAGTTAAACTATTCTCTAAATTTGGAGTTTTACTGTTCATCTCCAAAACAATTTTTTAGTCTAAAAATATTCTCCAAGTTCTACTCTACTCTTCAGTTCTTTTTTTTTTCCCTTAGTTTTGGAGTGTATTTGTTGGATAATTAGGTTGAGGAAAAAAATAGTTAAAAAATAATAATTTTAAGTAAAAATTAAATTATTAATTAATATATGGAGTGAATTTATAAAATATAAAAAAATTATTATTAAAATATATAATATTATATTATTATTTTGACTTTAAGATGAATAATCTAATGTGAATTAATATCTCCAATAGCTTTAATTTTAACCAAAACCGTAACTTTTAATCAAATTTTAGACTTGTCAATAGTTGGGCTAGCTTTAGCAGCAAGGGTCTTGATCCTAGAGGTAGACGCCACATCTCATAACTGAATAATCGATGATTTACTTAATCCATGTGATGTGTACGCATTAGAGCACTCTCATTAGATTAATTAAAAGTTAAATACATTAAGTATTTAACTATTTGAGAGTAAAATATGATTAGCTAAATTTCAAATATTTAGAATTTAATTACAGTGACTTTCAAAATTGTTTTCAAATTTAAAAATTATTGTACATACATCAAATATATATTTTATTAATTATTTCTCTCTTTTTCTTTCTATAACATATTTTATCACAATTGGTATATTAATTTGAGTTAGTGATATATGAATTTAATAATAATATGATTATTAATTAATATATAATAGGTAGAATAGTAAAATATGATAAAATAAAATAAATTAATAATTAAAAAATTAAATACTTTTGAAATTATTAGTTATTCATTACTATATAATGAATAAATGTATAATCTAATATGGAGATTTGAAATGAATAACCAAAACCAAATTCATTTTATATTATTTTATTGTTTTATAATGAAAAAATAGTTATTCCAATATGGATATTTATGTGAATGGAATAGTCCAAAGTCAAATTGCTCTTACATTCATAAAAAATATCCTTTAACTTTGACTAATCCAATGAGAGTGCTCTTACATGGATCTTGCATACATCTGTTACTTCAAGGTTAATTTAATCCCGACCAACTATCAAACCTAAACCATATTTTATAGTTAAATCATTACCTTAATGACATGCCTCCTTTTGGAGCACGAGCACCCCTATCTGCATCTTCTTCTTTCTTCTTTTTTTAATCGAGGGTGTCCAGAACAAAGTCTCAACTATGTGCATCCAGCTTCTCTAAGCTATCGCAATCATTCAAAACGCTTACATGATTTAACACCAGACATGAACAGCTTAAACTATTCAGCAACCGCTTCATTCATTTCACAATCCTATTTCCAAGATAACTCATGATACAAATATGAAGATCTTACTGATTAATTATATATTCGCTTCTGGTACATCCTTCTGTAAATTCTTGCACCTTCAAATTCTGCATGAATCTCTCTCTCTGTCCTTATTCCCATTGGGCTGCTCAATAACCATCCCTCTTGGTCACACAAAACGCTCTGGTCCAAGGCATCCATGTGATGAAGTACATCCCCTTCAGCATCAAATTGATATCTCATGTCAAGTGCCACTTCAAGCACATCAGACTGTATGAATATCTGTTCAATCACAATCATATATCTTAAGATTTAGACATGCTTTGCATTTATCGTGAAATTTTTTATGCAGTGATATCTTCAACACAGTAAGAGTGAGAAGGAAAGAGAGAAGATTTATCTCTTTCTTCCTAACGTGAATTATAGGTTTCTTTTTTTGGATGATGATACTTACTACCCTCCTTCCACCATTTTACTACTTTTCTTTTTTTTTTTTTTTTTTTTTTTTTTTTAATTTTTTTTTTTTTTAAAGAAAATAAACTATAAAATAGTAAAAGGGTAGTAGGAGAGTAGTAAGCCTATCATTATCCTTCTTTTTTAGTTGCAGATCACGGATGATACTTTGTACGGATAGGAGAGGAGACAATATTTCAGAATGACAACAGTTGTGCTCATTTTTTTCTCTTTATATTTCCTTGATCTATCGTCTAAAAGTAGCATACATATTTCTGTTATATCTACAGATTTTGTTCCTCATAACCCCCACACTTGTAGTGCAAGCATCCAAGAAAAGATTTACGATCCAGGTTCGAAAATTCCTCCATATAAATATGTCAAGATTTGCACCAACATAATTCTTAATGCAACAAAATTGAGATGTACAGCACCACTAATAATAATTAACAACAGAGCAGATTGCCATAAAATGGCACTTTTTTGGTAATGGGTCTATTGAAGATGACAGAAAAATTGTTTCATACAGAGGCAATGCACTTTCCTAGAGATATTAGATCTGGATGTTACATAAAATGATTCTAATTATTTTTTCACCCTTTTTCCGGGCCAAATGAAACAATGTTTGGATTTCAAAGGCCAAAATCCCTTCTCAATTCAGCCCAATAAAATATAAGATCACTTGTTTTTTCTCTAATGATTCATATGCATGATGTAGAAGTCAATCATAAAACAATATATTATTGAATCAAGACACTAAACAAATTTTGTATATTGCCTACGTTAAAATAAAAATCCATCATCCAAGGCGGTGCATGAGTCCAGACTAGGTACCTGTCCTCCAGGCATTAAATTATGTATGATAGAATCTACTAAGGGCTTCTGCACAACCCTTCTTTTATGATGCCTTTTCTTGAAATGAGGATCTGGGCACTGCAAACAAAGAACTGGAAAATTTTAGTACTGATAATCTATGGTCCTAAGAGAAATCCTTCAGCAATTAAATATGAACAACTCTTATTGAATGCCAGTAAGACTGGTACACTCACCAGAATTGAGACTAGCATCAAGGGTCCAGGATATGTGGACACTAGTTGATTAAAAGACACCATGGCATTTGCAAACAGGAAATGCCTGCGATGAGTTCGAGCTATCCATTTTAGTATGCAGTTGGTTTCTTGTTCTTACAACCAAAATAAAGTAATGGGGCCATACACGTTGTAAAGAGCCAGTTCTTTTACCCAGAAGTCAGCACGGTTGACCAGCTGCAAGTGGATAATTTATTTTACCATGTAAATTAAGTCCTCATATCATTTAAAAATGGGGGAACAAGGGAACCAGTAATTATACATAATCAATCAGAGAATGCCAAGCACATAGAGAGTAACACAAGGAGTTTGTTCCCATACTTTCCGCCGTATTTCTAGCCCCAAATAATTTCTCACTTCAGGGTGTCTTTTTGCAAGCCATATGAGAAATCGGCCACTACCTGGGAATTTATATGTCATTATATAATTAGATTGATAAATACAAAAAATTAATAGCCTTAGATAGATAAAGAAATAAGCATCCCATTCCCCTCCTTAATGACTCATAATGATGCTACAAGCTGCATGTTCAGAGTCGTGAAAACGTGGGTTGTGGCTTCCATGATGTCTGTTTGTGGACCATTAATGCAGGTGGGATGTGGGCATGCTAGAAAGCTCACGTCTAGTTGAAAAAACATTTCTGGCCATGTGGATTGTGCCAAGCATGTGTATATGATATGGATGTGTGTGTTGTGTGCATACACGAGAAACGTGGGTGCATACATAGGGCATATGAGGGTAAGTGAAGAGTGGGTTAACACCATGTAGATGGGTGTTTTTATAAATGGTGCTGATGTAATGTTTTTTCCCCAAGTCCAAAATGCCTGTCCAGCATTGAGGTCCTACTTACAGTAAATTAAAATATTACTGTGAGTATAGATTCGTTTCATTTTCTCACCCAGATTTCCATTAATTAAAATCAGAGACAATGGCAACCAACATAGATGGAACTGAGAAACTTGAGGCTGACTTGCATGAGGTGAATAAGGGAATTCATCACCTAGAAGTGGCTAACACACGAGAGCTGACAAAGGATATAAGATGAAGGACTAAAGAGAACTCTTGCAAGTCCTCGCAATATGGACCATCATTCTCTAGTTCAAAAGAAAAAAGGGTGATAAAGAACCACACCAGTTCATACCTCCCAGAATATGTATTTTTTATGCTACCATGCCATAGATCAAACTTAGTGCCTCGACTAATTCACCAGGTTCCTTGAGTATCAAGACACTTTATCTGAACAAGAAGTCACCTCAACATCCTTCCATTTGGACAGTGAGGCTAACCAGCAACACGTGCACAAAGAGGAAGGTCGATCTTGACCCATGAACCCTTTGGAAGAGAATTATTTGTGCAATTTCATGCAGCAAAATATGAAGATTTCAATAAGTTGTATCCCAAATCAATCAACATGGAACCCCCACAAAATACCAATGTGAGTTGGAACAATTGGTGCAAATAGTGTCAGAAGATGCTAGTTGTGCCTACCGAGGAGGGTTAACCAAAAAATCACCATTGATTTTTGAGGCCTGAAACCATCAAGATGGCTTGAATGATTGAAAATTTGTCAAAGATGATAGTGATGGCATACCATGACAATTTCCATGCCTTCCATCAGCCACCATGCAACTAATTATTCAATAAAGAAAATTCGATTGAATAAACGCCATACAGGGAGGCAAAAGACTTCTGTTTCAAATTGTAACAAACGTTTCACCTAGCAGACACTACAACTGTTACTTACTGAGAACATCAATTAAAAATTGATTGTGTCCATCATTGCAGATGTTACTATGCTTTTCATGCATGCATGTGCTCCATTTGGTCACTACATATATAGCTGTATTAGCATTAAGTTATTTATCAAAAAATTAAAAATAAAAAGCAATACAACTTCTACAGGTCATGCATAAGTAGAAATATTTGGCTTTGAAAGATGTGACAAGAGCAGAGGTAGATCACTTCCACAATCATTGCCTGCTCTGAAGAATGGTTAAATATTCAATTCATTTACCAAATCTACAAGTAAAATCCCAAGAATGAAATCATCTCATAATGGAACATATCAAAATAAGTTCACAAAAACTGAAAGAATAAAATCTAGCACATCAACTGTCCCCCTTTTCTGCTTGTAGGTACTTCTTCCTTATCTTTTTCATTTTTCTTTCCAAAGGGGCACTTCTTGTCTTTCCAATATAATTGTATCCAACTCGTTAATTGTGTCCCTGGTTTCTACCTTTTGGTCTCTTCTTTATCCTTTTAATATAATTGTCCGGTTTTTTTCTTCTTCTTTTTTTTATAGGTATAATTGTCCGGGGTTTTAATCTTCATTGTTTTTTTGAAAAGTAAATTAATCTTCATTGTTTACTTGTGATAGTCACATCCTAACAACGTTGTCCACTCAAATTAAAACCATTTGAAATGATCAGATAAACACCACTAGTACTATTACTTTCTTTACTCTCTCCCCATAATGTTCTCCCTAGGAGTGAACAAAAACCACTAGAACCAACAGTCACCGACCGAAACCAGCTGCAGGATTCTGAAATCTGTGGAGAATCGGTTGGCCGGCTGTCCAAATAAATAGGAACCGATGTTGATTGGTTCGGTTCCACCAACCGATATAATATATTTATGTTTTTTAGTTTTATTCTTATATAAAAGGAAGCCGTTTAACTTAAGTAAGTTAAATGGTGTCATTTTATAACTGTGTGTTAGAAAAAAAAAATGAAAACGACGCTGTTTGGTTTAATACACCAAACAGCGTCGTTTTGGGTTAGGGCTGAAACCCTAACCCGACCCCCCCTCCCCCTCTGTTATTTCTGATCTTCATCTCAATCTCTCTCTCTCATTGTAACCGTTTCTCTCTCTCATCTCTTAGACCTCTCTCCACCGTCCACCGGTGTCAACTTGCCGGGCCCGATGCCCCCACACCATCTCTCTCCCTATGTCCCATCTCTCGATCGGTAAGTTAAATGTTGAACTTCTAATTTGAAATTTTGCTTTGAAAGGGTTAAGATCGGTATTCTCGAGTGCATTTTTCTTTCGTGAAATTTGCATTCAAAAGCTAGCTATTACATACACTATCAGATGCGCTAGTGCAAGTCACAAGTTATTCATAACCACCTAAGAAAATATCGCGGCCGCACCAAGGTGGTGTGGTCATTGGAATATTGAAACCTCTCAAATGCAATAGTTATGTATTGGATATTTCTGCTTAAAAAATATGCAAAAGCCATAGAGGTCAAAAATGGGAGAACAAAAGAACAAGTAATACATTACCGCTGCCAATATCAACCATGAGGGGCAATGTTGGGTCCCTGAATACTTCGTTCCAGTCTGGTACTTCTACAGGCATCTACCCAGAAAACGGAGTCAATTAATTACATTTGAACTTGAAAAGGGTAAAAGTAAGAAGTTGGAAAATGATTAATTCTATATTTGTAAAATGCAAAAAAAAAAAAAAAAAAATTCCCAATGATTTTCTTTTTCCTCGACAAAACACCCGACAAATTACATACCGAGAAACAGGCACTGAGTGGGTTGACATGTTGCCGTATCCTGATATGACCCAACTCCTGAAACCCAAAAAACAACTTCATAATTCAGTCAAGTAAAAATAAGTTATTAGGATTTCTATTATATCTTGTCGATCACGCTATGAGAAGGAGCTATTATTTCCCATCACATTGTAGAGAATAGAAAAGATATAGAAAATTAGAATGTGTAATAATAACAATAACCATTATAACGAAAACAACAAGGACAAAAGAAAAGCGTTACCTCAGAAAATTGGTGTGGGAGATTGAGCTCTGCATATTCTGAGGCCACCAGGTCTGGGCTTCTGAGATAAATTCGGTGTTTAGCAGCGGCAGTAGCACAAGCAGCCACTCTCTTACTGCAATAGTGACGAGAAGATGACGATGATTGTCTTCGTACAAGCGCGCAAAGCGTTTCATTTGTTGTCCCTCTGGACCCTAGGCCACCGCCATGAAAGAAGCGTTGCAAGCAGAGGGAAGAAGCGCCCATTTCGTAACTCCTCCGAGTTGGAACTTGGAAGGGTTATTATTTACCTGTAAGAGAGCTGCTGCTAGGAAGCCCACGAATGTGCCAAGGTGGATAAGTACAGCTGGAAAGTAAATAAAAAAATAAAATAAAACAAGTAAAAAGTCAAAAAGTTAAGTTTTTATACTTTTTACTTTTCTCCCTCTCTATTGCTGGTTTACATGAAATTTCTGCTGTACTGCACTGCACTGCAGCATCTCTTCTCTTTGATAAAATTAAAATATGTGTATGCAAACATTTTTTTTAGAAAATTTGAGATTATCCTCTTTATATTTTATCTTCACTTGTATATGTACTTAATAATTTTTAACTAAACTGATAACATCTATTTTATCTTTATTTGTATGTGTATACTTTAGCCTTTATACAACTTAAAAAAATTTGAAAAAAAAATATGTAGACAGCAACGGTGGCCAAGATTTATAGCGTTTTTTTTTCCTTAAAGAAATCATTTTTATGTACATCCTCGAATTTTTCTTAAAGATTTGTACTATTAAATAAAAGTCATGCGTATAGAAAGACAAAACAAGAAAATGAAATGCATTATTATCAAAATTATTAAACTCCACCTCCCTATTTTTTTCAAAGTATTGTTTCCTAATCATTTTGGTCAAGTAGTTAGAGGCATAGAAACAAAACCCACACAGGGAAACACATGTTGATATAAAACCTTAGGGATGAGTGCTATACAGGTTGATGGTTATCTAATTGTATGAAATAAATGACTAGAGTATAGATTTACTTTGTTACTAGTATATAGATTTTGTTATATTGACACACTTTTAATTTCTACTAACCCATCCAATTAAGTGGATCAAATGAAATACAACCAACCCCTCCACTATATTTAATAAAATGGTGCGTTTAGTAACTGGTGTTGAAACGGTACGTGTAGCAGAAAAAGAAAAAGAAAACCCACTGAGAGATAACTATAAATGGAAAACAGGAATTGTTGCTAAAAATGGGATTGGAGAAGTGTCGGTGAACCACCGATTTGAGAGAGGAAGAGAACTCAAAAGATATTTCCGAATTGGCTGCTGGGAAACGAAGGGAGTGGAGGGGGGGGGGGAAGCTCATGCAACAAAATTTCAAATATTTCAATAAAAACTCACATACTAAGAAATGAGAAACTGCCTTAAGAAATCAAAGTATATCTGGGAGATGAGAGAAAAGTCACCTATCAAGTACTTGTTTAGTGGTAGCGGCGAAGAAGATCATGGGTGGGCAGTGCGGTGGTGAAGAGTTTGCTCTGGGTTCACTGCTAGAGCGCAAGGCTTCAGTCAAGAGTTTTCTCGAATGATAAGTGTGATATCGATATTGTAACAATGGGAGAAAAAAGATGCAAGATCAAACAAAATTTGAGAGAAAGGTAGACATATGCATGAGATCTTCTTTGCCGTTTGAGAGAGAGGAAGAGAACTGATAAACTTTCTTTGCATGTGTTTTCTCGTTCCTCGATTTTTTTTTAAATATAAGCATGTCAGCGACGTGCACATGGCATGCACATACAGACACAACTTGTGCCTGGATGTAGCAGAACCCAAAAATGCTACAAACGAAATGGAGGAAGAAATCCTATCGGAGAAATCTGTGTAGTAGAGGACGCTTCTTCGGGAAATGACCTTGACATTATGGTTCTCCCCCAACACTTTTCCTGAACCTTGTCGTCTTTGGTTCCCTAGGTTCAGCTTTTCTGATCTTATTTTTCATGTGAGGAAACACATTTTCAAGTCTCCATGTTGTCTTCCATTTACATTTGCAATTATATTGGTAGAAGACTTTGAAAACAATGAAGTTGTTGGATGAGCCAAGACCTTATTTGTAGCTACTTTAGAGGTTCCTGGCATCCTGCCCATCTTGACATCATTATTTCTTAGGCCACTACCTATCATAGAATTACGAAAAGATCTTGACTCCACTTTCAAAGATTTTGGATTCAAAAAAGTAGCACGCTTCGCAGACAAGTCTAAATCTTTTTTTATAATATAAGTAAGAAGAGATAAGTCCAAATCTTTAGCCTTCAATGAACCCTTTTTTGGTAGAAACTCTCACCTTTTCAGCGGATGGCACTTCCTGCTTCACGGCTTTAGGTGTATCGGATGTATGGGTTTTTGAATAGAGTGAAGATTTAAGCATGACCCCAGATTTTTTTTTCCTTTTGGCCAGAACTTTATTTTCTACAGGACTTTTTCTGTCAAATGATTGTATTGACACTTCCTGCTTAATACAATCAAACAAGCTCACATGATTTCTCAACCAGCAAGACTGACCAAATCATCCTTCTACCATTTGCAAGCCTAGAACTAATGTGATTGTAATTGAGATGCTAACACATAATCTTCAGATTCAACAAATATCCATTTTTGACAATTTAGTACATCAGTATACACTCTCATAGTCATATTTGCTCTTTCAAAACCAATGCAAACATATAATGTTCAAGGTCGTCATCCATTGATGACCAATCCTCTATGTAAATGATTATAATCACAAATGTCATAGTAACAAAGGGAAGATAGGTAACTTGCAAAGCTATTAAGTTTTCAATGAACTATAATTGTTATGGTGGCTGTTGCATATCCAAAGAGCTCCCTATCTATCTATAATTGTTAAGGTGGTTGCTGCATATCCAAGTTTCCATGCTAATCAAAGCTGAACACAAGTCTCATGGCAGCCATCAAAGCATGCATTAGACTCTAATGGGTATTGTGCATTCTTCCTGCAGAGAAATAAAAGGAAAAAAAATTATTAGTGAGGAATTTAAATGCATACAAAAGCACAAAAAAATATTTATCTTATTAAGAAAAGCACAAAAAAAAATAATGAAATTATTGTGGTTACTTGAGTTGGAAGGGTTGCTAGCATATCGTGTAATTCACTTATGTTGAGGGGATAGGTGGAAATTAAAGGTTAGTGTTAATATAACAAAATTACATGACAGTAAATTTAAAACCATATATAAAAACACAGTCACCTTTTGTTTCTTGCTGTTATTTTTCTTCTTTTTAACAATCCTCTCAACCGTGCCCACTTTGCGCCATGTTGGCGGCCTTTTTTTACCTCTCACAAAATTCAGACTGAGGACCTTTTTACCCTACTCTACAATCACACCAATATCTCTTTGTTTTGGTGGCCTTGGTTCACATATTGCATCATGACATTGGGCTTTTACATCGAGTAAATGGTCCACCATGTTATTGTACTGCTTATCATCTCTAGAAATAAGTGGTGCTACCTTAACATACAACCTCATAAGATGATCATGCTGCCGTGTATCAGGATTGTCACGTAAATAATCATAATTGCTCTTAATAAGTGTGTATTTGCATATCAAGTCCTTCCTCCAATGGTCTAAATATACTTAGATGGCAATGAAGTATCACGACATTGGGCTCTAAACACAGATAAGGCATGCCTACACAAAATGCCTCGAGTCTCAAGCAACGCACAAGTACAAATTAGCTCAAGTTCCTTGATATTGAAATAAACGTAAACCTTTACGTCTTTGGTGAAGTTCTCAACTTACAGTAAATCATTCATATTATCTCTCGTTTCATCTCTTTGAACTTCTTATTGGTGTACACACTCTGGAATTGCTTCTCTATTTTGCAAATTGAAATACATGGTATTGTGGCATTGAAGGAGTTAAAGTCAGCTGATTGCTCATTCTTAAATTTTTTCCTGAGGGCATTGTCAAATTGATCAATAAACTCTTTAAGTATTGTACCTGAATGTACGAACCCATCGAAGAAAGAGTTCATGCTTTCGCTTCTCTAAGTAATGCTCATACTAGCCCAAAATACATCATTCAAATAAATTGGTACCCAAAATAGATGCTCCTCGTATAACCCACTCAACCATGCATTATCATAAATGTTGTATGCATCTAACAGCCTTCCCCAACTCTCCTCAAATTCAACACGCGTTTGGTAATCATACACACACCCTAAAATAGAGGATTTTAGATCACAATTGTACATAGAATGCGAGCCAAGCTTTTCTGAGAGTTTTTTCAATATGTGTCATAGACAGTATCTATGTATAGTTTATGGGAAGACAATTGCAATTGCAATTGCATTCTTTATTGCACGGTCATGACCTATTATGATTGCTGTTGGGGTTCGACCATCCATACACTTCAACCACTCTTGAAACAACCATACAAACATCTCTGTATCTTCACTAGATATCAACCATGCGCCTAGAAGTATGGATTGATCATGATGATTTACACCGACAAATTGTGCAAATGATATCTCGTAACTATTAGTCAAATAAGTCATATCAAATGTTACGACATCCCCAAAGTATAGGTATGATGCCCTACTTCGTGCATCAGCCCAAAGTACATTTCTTAATCTATTTTCCTCATCCAAGTCCATAGTGGCATGAAAATCACGATCCATATCACGTATCCTTTCAAAATATTCCAAGAGTGCCACCCCACTTCCTTTGCCAAGGCAAAGGTGTCTTGCATTATCAATGAAATTTCGACAATCTTTTCCTGTGAACTCAAGGTTCTCATAGCCTCCCGCTTCAACAACAAATGCACCAAAACTCTTATTCATCCTTATCTCAACTCTATCATTCAATTCTAGCTTCTATTTAGCAAGTGAGTCTATTTTTCAATAGCATCTAAAATATCTAAATTTGTGTGGGCTCAATCCATGATTGTGCGCAAGTTCTATAGTAGTTAAACACCACTCACCATTAACAAACTGAGTATTGATTTTTGCCTTACATTTTGTCTTTGTTGTGGGACTTGGCTTCGATACATTACTACTGCTAATTGTATGCTTTCAACCCCTTGAACAACCAAGTGTGATATATTTCACTGTCCCATTTGATTCTCGTTCAGTCCTTTGTGTCTTCACCCCAAATCTCTCTTGCTTTACATAATGCTTGTAATAAGCACTTAATGCAGCTTCATCCTTGAAAGTCATCCCAGATGAGGATCCATCAACAAGTACAGGTTCAAGATTTTTCGCACTACCATTCTCATCAATACCCATCT